>NC_084612.1:43163116-43323116 GCF_033978795.1 Nerophis ophidion
AGCGTTAAGTTGCAAAAAGTTAGCGGCCATCCATTGTTTAATTTAATTAAGACACGCCTCCAGCTGACTACAATCCGGCGTGTTGGTCAGCTTTATGGGCATGTAGAGTTGGGTGTCATCAGCATAACAGTGAAAGCCAACACCGTATGTAGATGCTGAAGAGTGCAGGGGTAAGAACCGAACCCTGGGAAACTCCACACGTTACCTAACATACTCTGAGGTCACATTGTTATGGGAGACGCGCTGCATCCTGTCAGTAAGATAGAAGTTAAACCACGACAAGGCTAAGTTTGACATACCAATACGTGTTTTGATACGCTCTAATAAAATATTATGATCGACGGTATCGAAAGCAGCGCTAAAATCAAGAAGCAGCAACATGGATGACGCATCAGCATCCATCGTTAACAATAGATCATTAGTCATTTTTGCGAGGGCTGTCTCCGTAGAGTGATTTGCCCTGAAACCGGATTGAAAGGGTTCACAGAGATTATTAGAGGCTAAGTGTTCATTTAACTGGTGTGCACAATTTTTTGGGAGGATTTTCAAAATAAACGGAAGGTGGGACACCGGCGGGTAGTTAACCATGAAGTCAGGATCCAGGTTAGATCTTTTAAGGAGAGGATGAATAACCGCTTTTTTGAATCAGAATCAGAAACAGAAATGCTTTATTAATCCCCGAGGGGAAATAAAAATTTTGCTAGGGGATGCTAGGGGAACAGTGCCAGAGGAAAGTGAGAAATGTATGATATTTAGCACTGATGGTTCTTATATTACAAACAGTTCCTTGGTAAGTTTCCCAAGAAGTGGGAAGTGTCTATCATGTCATTTCTTTTTTTTTTTTTTTTTTGTCCTGTCCAGCTTCTCAGGCAAATCATATAGTTGATGTAGATGCCCATATCGGCTGTTCAGATTTCTATTTATTTATCGTTTCAAGTGATAGGCTGTATTTTATCCATAGGGCTTGTGCCAATAGATTATTCATGGTAACAACAACAATAATTGCACATTCAGTAAGTGTATTTGGTGTCAAACAGGAGAGAAAACTATATTTTCTTATAAAGAAAAGGATGCATTGTCATGTAAGCTCGCATTTATGCGTGTTTTGTTGGTATTGTTGTTTGGTATACCAAATGTATTTGTTTATTTCACTCGAAAATAAAGTGAAAAAAAGATAAGTGGTCATGTATGTTGTTAAATTTTTAATAGAACTGAAAGCGTACCATAGTTATATCGTGGTATAAATGATCCAGATCGTGATATACATTTTTTTCCGGATCGCCCAGAACTACAATTGACTTACAACAGCTTTAATCTATTCTGCTTTTACAAACCTCCTTTTTTGTAAAATACCTCTCCTTCCATCCAGATGTTGCTACCAAACTATCTCAAAGCCGATTTGCACGAACACAAACATTTTATAAACAGAATCGTTTGGTATTTTGTAGTTCGGTTAGTGTCTGGAATCATCAGAGGCCACTTTGTTTTGTCTTATATCTGTCATAACGTCCTGCAGGTTGCATGACATCGGCAGTGTGTTAAGTTGTCAGGAATTCATTGGGTTGGCATGTTTCTCTTCTGTTTCTATTCCCGGCTCTCCATAATTCAAACAGTATGCCGCCGAGATAGTCTGCGACTGACTGCAAGTAAACAGTGGAACACTTTTGGAACACATACAGAAACATGGCTGAGAAGATCACACATTGATCTGCAAACAGCATTTCAGGGAAACGATTATTGAACCCAGGCCGGCTTAGGTAGTGCTGTGCCAGAAGTCTGTTATTTTTAGTGAGAGACCAGGAAGCTCAATTTATCCTTTTGGAACATTGTAGCTCTCAAAACTCTACATATCCTCAGCATTATACGCAGCGCAAAGCCAAATGCTCTGAATTAGTAGTCTCGCGTGACAATAAGAGGTGTAACATTACTGCTGTATAGAGTATTTGTAATCAAAATGTTTCTGTACAAAACTTTAAGCGTGCTACATATTGAGTAAGGGACATTAAGTGTTTATGGGGTCACTTGTCTCAGGAAACAAATATGGTCCAGCTTTTGGCTAGCAGCATTCATAGCTAGTGACAGAGCCAGCAGCATGAAAAAACCTCTTCTGTGGTTAAAACCTTTTTTTTGGAACAGAACAAAGCCAAGTGGACACGATGAAAACAATGTGCCACCATAGTTCATTAGAGACGGAGAACGGGACTACAAACCAGAACTATTCTCTACTTAACCAATAATATATTTTACTTAAAAACTCATGCATACTTTTCAAACTCTTCAAACTCCTGTTGTAGGACAGATTCTCGACTTAAAGACCTCCATCCATCTTCTTCCGCTTATCCGAGGTCGGGTCACGGGGGCAACAGCCTAAGCAGGGAAACCCAGACTTCCCTCTCCCCAGCCACTTCGTCTAGCTCTTCCCGGGGGATCCCGATGCGTTCCCAGGCCAGCCGGGAGACATAGTCTTCCCAACGTGTCCTGGGTCTTCCCCGTGGCCTCCTACCGGTTGGACGTCCCCTAAACACCTCCCTAGGGAGGCGTTCGGGTGGCATCCTGACCAGATGCCCAAACCACCTCATCTTGCTCCTCTCGATGTGAAGGAGCAGCGGCTTTACTTTGAGCTCCTCCCGGATGGCAGAGCTTCTCACCCTATCTCTAAGGGAGAGCCCCGCCACACGGCGGAGGAAACTCATTTCGGCCACTTGTACCTGTGATCTTATCCTTTCGGTCATGACCCAAAGCTCATGACCATAGGTGAGGATGGGAACGTAGATCGACCGGTAAATTGAGAGCTTTGCCTTCCGGCTCAGCTCCTTCTTCACCACAACGGATCGGTACAACGTCCGCATTACTGAAGACGCCGCACCGATCCGCCTGTCGATCTCACAATCCACTCTTCCCTCACTCGTGAACAAGACTCCTAGGTACTTGAACTCCTCCACTTGGGGCAGGGTCTCCTCCCCAACCCGGAGATGGCATTCCACCCTTTTCCGGGCGAGAACCATGGACTCGGACTTGGAGGTGCTGATTCTCATTCCGGTCGCTTCACACTGGCTGCAAACCGATCCAGTGTGAGCTGAAGATCCCGGTCAGATGAAGCCATCAGGACCACATCATCTGCAAAAAGCATAGACCTAATCCCGCGACCACCAAACCGGAACCCCTCAACGCCTTGACTGCGCCTAGAAATTATGTCCATAAAAGTTATGAACAGAATCGGTGACAAAAGACAGCTTTGGCGGAGTCCAACCCTCACTGGAAATGTGTTCGACTTACTGCCGGCAATGCGGACCAAGCTCTGGCACTGATCGTACAGGGAGCGGATCGCCACAACAAGACAGTCCGATACCCCATACTCTGAGCACTCCCCACAGTACTTCCCGAGGGACACGGTGGAATGCCTTCTCCAAGTCCACAAAGCACATTTAGACTGGTTGGGCAAACTCCCATGCACCCTCAAGAACCCTGCCAAAAGTATAGAGCTGGTCCACAATTCCACGACCAGGACGAAAACCAAACTGTTCCTCCTGAATCCGAGGTTCGATTATCCGGCGTAGCCTCCTCTCCAGTACACCTGAATAAACCTTACCGGGACGGCTGAGGAGTGTGATCCCACGATAGTATGAACACACCCTCCGGTCCCCCTTCTTAAAGAGAGGAACCACCACCCCGGTCTGCCAATTCAGAGGTACCGCCCCCGATGTCCACGCGATGCTGCAGAGTCTTGTCAACCGAGACAGCCCCACAGCATCCAAAGCTATAAGGAACTCCGGGCGGATCTCATCCACCCCCGGAGCCTTGCCACCGAGGAGCTTTTTAACTACCTCAGCGACCTCAGCCCCAGAAATAGGAGAGTCCACCACAGATTCCCCAGGCACTGCTTCCTCATAGGAAGACGTGTTGGTGGGATTGAGGAGGTCTTCGAAGTATTCCTTCCACCTATCCACAACATCCGCAGTTGAGGTCAGCAGAGCACCATCCGCACCATACACGGTGTTGATAGTGCACTGCTTCCCCTTCCTGGGGCGGCGGACGGTGGTCCAGAATTGCTTCGAAGCCGTCCGGAAGTCGTTTTCCATGGCTTCCCCGAACTCCTCCCTTGTCCGAGTTTTTGCCTCCGCGACCGCTGAAGCTGCACACCGCTTGGCCTGTCGGTACCTGTCCACTGCCTCCGGAGTCCCATGAGCCAAAAGGACCCGATAGGACTCCTTCTTCAGCTTGACGGTATCCCTCACCGCTGGTGTCCACCAAGGGGTTTTAGGATTGCCGCCCCGACAGGCACCAACTACCTTGCGGCCACAGCTCCGATCAGCCGCCTCGACTAAAGACAGGAACCGTTTATTTGGCTTGAATTACCTTTACATTACCTTTTTTTTGGTTTGATTTTATGTTACGAACAACAAAACTCAAGTTGCGGGCCACAAATGGCCCCTCTGGCCACGCTTTGGACACCCCTGAATTAGATAATCCAGAAAGGACCAAATCCTTAAGGGGAGAATCAAAACAAAATTGGAATCGGAAAAATCATCTCGTTTTACTAGATAAAAGTAATTATATTTTGGTAAATAGTAGAAATTTTACGAGGACAAAGTTGCAATTTTTACATAATGAATATGGTAATATTATGTTAAGTTGTAGTTTTACAATATTTTATTGACCTGCCAGAACTCATTTTTCATGTTTAATGTTTGTAATTATTATAGCTGTTTACGCAAAAGCTAAGCAGATTAGTGTTTTGCATTTTGTTTCCTTTTTACCGTATACCCAAAATTGATTCAGCAATGATGATGGCGTACCGTTACACACCTAATGACAGTTCAAACAGATTTTTTTATTTAAATCCTGAAAACACATATTGTGCATTTGCATAAGAGCACTGTGCATCCAGCTGTTAAGGAGCAATTACAAACCCCATTTCCATATGAGTTGGGAAATTGTGTTAGATGTAAATATAAACGGAATACAATGATTTGCAAATCATTTTCAACCCATATTCAGTTGAATATGCTTCAAATACAACATATTTGATGTTCAAACTGATAAACTTTTTTCTTTTTTGCAAATAATCATTAACTTTAGAATTTGATGTCAGCAACACGTGACAAAGAAGTTGGAAAAGGTGGCAATAAATACTGATAGATTTGAGGAATGCTCATCAAACACTTATTTGGAACATCCCACTGGTGTGCAGTCTAATTGGGAACAGGTGGGCGCCATGATTGGGTATAAAACAGCTTCCCAAAAAATGCTCAGTCTTTCACAAGGAAGGATGGGGCGAGGTACACACTTTTGTCCACAACTGCGTGCGCAAATATTCAAACAGTTTAAGAACAACGTTTCTCAAAGTGCAATTGCAAGAAATGTAGAGATTTCAACATCTATTGTCCATAATATCATCAAAAGGTGCAGAGAATCTGGAGAAATCACTCAACGTAAGCGGCATGGCCGGAAACCGACATTGAATGACCATGACCTTCGATCCCTCAGATGGGACTGTATCAAAAACCGACATCAATCTCTAAAGGATATCACCACATGGGCTCAGGAACACTTCAGAAAACCACTGTCACTAAATACAGTTTGTTGCTACATCTGTAAGTGCAAGTTAAAGCTTTACTATGCAAAGCGAAAGCCATTTATCAACAACATCCAGAAACGCCTCCGGCTTCTCTGGGCCCGAGATCATATAAGATGGACTGATGCAAAGTGGAAAAGTGTTCTGTGGTCTGACAAGGCCACATTTCAAAATTTTTGGGGAAATATTTGATATCGTGTCATCCGGACCACAGGGGAAGCGAACCATCCAGACTGTTATCGATGCAAAGTTCAAAAGCCAGCATCTGTGATGGTATGGGGGTGCATTAGTGCCCAAGGCATGGGTAACTTACACATCTGTGAAGGCACCATTAATGCTGAAAGGTACATACAGGTTTTGGAACAACATATGCTGCCATCTAAGCGCCGTCTTTTTCATGGATGCCCCTGCTTATTTCAGCAAGACAATGCCAAGCCACATTCAGCATTTGTTACAACAGCGTGGCTTCGTAAAAAAAGAGTGCAGGTATGTGGAGAGGCGGAGAGGCGGGGCGTACCGGGAGCGACGCCGCTGCAATCAAATTCAGGTGCGTGGCTCACACACCGGGAAATTATTAACATCCCTCCTGACAATGTGAGGCGGAGAAGGAGAGAACAAGGGGAAGGAGTTGGAGAGTCCGCGGCACATGCAGCGCAAGAGCGACAGGGAGAAGACGGCGACGGCGGAAGCGACCGAAGAGCGAGCAGCAGAGGAAGAGCTGAAAAGCAACCCGGCAAAAGACTTGATTTATTGAAAGAATAAACAAAAGTCAAACCTGCTCGGGCAAAATGTCCTTTCTTGGTGGTCAGTGGAAACCGCACGACAGCAAAAGTCTGTCACAGTGTACTTTCCTGGCCCGCCTGCAGTCCAGACCTGTCTCCCATCCAAAATTTGTGGCGCATTATGAAGTGTAAAATACAACAGCTCTACATAAAACAAGAATGGGAAAGAATTCCACTTTCAAAGCTTCAACAATTAGTTTTCTCAGTCCCCAAACGTTTATTGAGTGTTGTTAAAAGAGAAAGGGATGTAACACAGTGGTGAACATGCCCTTTCCCAACTACTTTCGTACGTGTTGCAGCAATGAGATTTGAAGTTAATTATTATTTGCAAAAGAAAAATAAAGTTTATGAGTTTGAACATCAAATATCTCGTCTTTGTAGTGCATTCAATTAAATATGGGTTGAAAATGATTTGCAAATCATTGTATTCCATTTATATTTACATATAACACAATTTCCCAACTCATGTAGAAACAGAGTTTGTACATTGATATGTGTTAGTGTGGATATTGTATTGTATAGTCCCAAAAGTGCAAGGGGAAACAGTCATTACAGTGTACGGTAAGCTCAACTGCAGGGGAAAAGTCTTGCTGACGTGTAACATAGTTGTTGTTTGTGTGCAGGTGCGGAAGTGCTCCTCTGGATCACATCTCACTAAACCGTCTGTCCAATATGAGGAAGAGATACAGGTAATAGTCAAGATTGTTTTCCCAAATAATGTCTGATCCAAAAACATCCTTGTTTTGATCTAAACTTTACCTAAAGACATGTTGTTTTGCTCTGTACTTAATATGAAACATGCATACATTTCGGTTCTGACGTTAACACCCGTGGCTGGGAATGCATTTTGCGCTTTAAAAAATGTATTCAAAACCATCGTTTTTGCAGGGTAGACTTGTAAAACGTACTACCTCATGGGTTTTTAAAAACAAGTTGCACAAGTTTGAATTTGTTGATAATATCCTCTAAAACAGGCACTGCTCCAGTTCATACTGAAGTCACCTACAGCAGTGGTTCTCAACCTTTTTTCAGTGATGTACCCCCTGTGAACATTTTTTTAATTCAAGTACTCCCTAATCAGAGCAAAGCATTTTTGGTTGAAAAAAAGAGATAAAAAAGTAAAACACAGCACTATGTCATCAGTTTCTGATTTTTTAAATTGTATAACAGTGCAAAATATTGCTCATTTGTAGTGGTCTTTCTTGAACAATTTGGAAAAAAATATATAAAAATATATAAAATTTGTTGAAGAATAAACAAGTGATTAAATTATAAATAAAGATTTCTACACATAGAAGAAATCATCATCTTAAAGTGCCCTCTTTGGGGATTGTAATAGAGATCCATCTGGTTTCATGAACTTAATTCTAAACATTTCTTCACAAAAAAAGAAATCTTTAACATCAATCATCATGAAACATGTCCACAAAAAAATCTAGCTGTCAACACTGAATATTGCATTGTTGCATTTCTTTTCACAGTTTATGAACTTACATTCATATATTGTTGAAGTATTATTCAATAAATATATTTAAAAATGATTTTTTAATTGTTGCTATTTTTAGAATATTTTTAGAAAATCTCACGTACCCCTCGGCATACCTTTAAGTACCCCCAGGGGTACGTGTACCCCCATTTGAGAACCACTGACCTACAGTAAATCTTCTAAGAAGTGGTGCTGAAGGTTTTAAAAGTTATTTTAAATTTAAAAACACAAGCCTTATTTCATCTTGTTTGTAGGACTGTATACCATCCATCCATCCATCCATCCATCCATCTTCTTCCGCTTATCTGAGGTCGGGTCGCGGGGGCAGCAGCCTAAGCAGGGAAGCCCAGGCTTTCCTCTCCCCAGCTACTTCGTCCAGCTCTTCCCGGGGTATCCCGAGGCGTTCCTAGGCCAGCCAGGAGACGTAGTCTTCCCAATGTGTCCTGGGTCTTCCCCGTGGACTCCTAGCGGTTGGACGTGCCCTTAACACCTCCATAGGGAGGTGTCCGGGTGGCATCCTGACCTGATGCCCGAACCACCTCATCTGGCTCCTCTCGATGTGGAGGAGCAGCAGCTTTACTTTGAGGGAGAGCCCCGCCACCCAGCGGAGGAAACAAATTTCGGCCGCTTGTACCCGTGAACTTGTCCTTTCAGTCATAGCCCAAAGCTCATGACCATAGGTGAGGATGGGAACGTAGATCGACCGGTAAATTGAGAATTTTGCCTTTCGGCTCAGCTTCTTCTTCACCACAAAGGATCGATACAGCGTCCGCATTACTGAAGACGCCACACCGATAGGAATGTATACCAAGTATTGATTTTTTTTTACCAGTGCCTGATTGTGTCAGTACACGATGACCGTTAAAGTTCTGGACAAATGATGTGGCTATTAGTATTGTTAATCCAGCTAGCCGTTAAGTAATTATAACACCACTGTCAAAAGCAGACCAATGCACTTAAACTAACGAAGCTCTGCATAATAAGGAACACAGACAAGTGCAACCTAAAAATATACTGGGAATAATCAAAAATAATGACAAACAAGGTGCTTTTAGTCACAATATTGTCTTAATTTAATACATATAAATGAATCCTGTACAATATACAATTGTAGTCAAAAGTTTACATACACTTGTAAAGACCATAATGTCTTGGCTGTCTTGAGTTTCCAATAATTTCTACAACTCTTATGTATTGTGATAGAGTGATTGGAGCACATTCTTGTTTGTCACAAAAATTATTCATGAAGTTTGGTTCTTTTATGAATTTATTATGGATCTACCGAAAATGTGACCAAATTTTCTGGGTCAAAAGTATACATACAGAAATGTTAATATATGGTTAGATGTCCCTTGGCAAGTTTCACTGCAAAAAGGTGCTTTTGGTAGCCATCCACAAGCTTTTGGTTGAATTTATGACCACTTCTCTTAACAAAATTGGTGCAGTTCAGCTAAATGTGTTGGTTTTCTGACATGGACTTGTTTTTCTTCAATGTCCACATGTTCTCAATGGGATTTAAGGCAATACTTTGAAAAGGCCATTCTAAAACCTTAATTCTAGCCTGATATAGCCATTCCTTTTTTGGATGTGTTTGGGGTCATTGTCTTGTTGGAACACCCAACTGCACCCAAGACCCTACCCCTGGGCTGTTGATTTTAGGTTGTCCTGAAGAATTTGGAGGTAATCCTCCTTTGTCATTGTCCCATTTACTCTCGGTAAAGCACCAGTTTCATTGGCGGCAAAACAGGCCCATGAGTGGTAGGAATGGTGTTTCCGGGATTAAAGGCCTCACCTTTTCTCCTCCAAATATATTGCTAGGTATTGTGGCCAAATTGCTCAATTATTGTTTCATCTAACCACAGAACTTTCCTCCAGAAAGTCTTATCTTTGTTCATGTGATCAGCAGCAAACTTTAGACAAGCCTTAAAGTGTTGTTTCTGAAGCAAGAGCTTCTTGCATGGTAGCCTCTCAGTCCATGGCGATGCAAAACACACTTGACTGTGGAAACTGACACCTGTGTTCCAGCAGCTTCCTGCTTTTTGGTGGTTTTCGGTTGACTCTTGATCATCCTGACCAATTTTCTCTGAGCGCCAGGTGATAAGTTGCGTTTGCTTCCTGATCGTGGCAGTGACAAAACTGTGCCATGCACTTTATACTTACGAACAATTGTATGCACAGTTGCTCTTGGGTCCTTAAAATGCTTTGTAATAGCACCAAGTGACTTTCCTGGCTTGTTCAAGTCAATGATTCGTTTTTTCAGATCTGTGCTGAGTTCCTTTGACTTTCCCATTATCACGTTTGTAACCGAGTCTAATGACTGCATCACATGAGCCCTATTTAAATGGGCTCAGAGAAGTCAACAGGTGTGGTCAATCATAATCACTCGCATGAATTTAAGAGGCCATGCCATGATGCTAATTTGATTTGATTGTAACTTTTCTGCATCACCAAAATGTATATTGTATGTTGCTGTATGTATACTTTTGACCCATCAGATTTTGTCACATTTTCAGTAGACCCATAATAAATTCATAAATGTAAATGGGTTATACTTGTATAGCGCTTTTCTACCCCTTTTCAAGGAGCCCAAAGCGCTTTGACAGTATTTCCACATTCACCCATTCACACACACATTCACACACAGATGGCGTGAGCTGCCATGCAAGGCGCTCACCAGGACCCATCAGGAGCAAGGGTGAAGTGCCTTGCCCAAGGACACAACGGACGTGACTAGAATGGTAGAAGGTGGGGATTAAACCAGCAACCCATAGATTTCTGTCTTGGCCAATCTCCCAACCGCGCCACGCCGGTTGGGAAAGTTAAGTCCAATCTTAAAAAAATTCATAAACCCAACTTTATGAATGTTTTTTGTGACAAACAAGTATGTGCTCCAATCACTCTATCACAAAAAAATTAGAGTTATAAAAAATTTGAAAACTCAAGAGTCATGACATTATGTTCTTTACAAGCGTATGTAAACTATTGACACGACTGCATGTATGTGCAACCCTCCATCTAATGTAACAATGAGGACAAAACAACTACACTCAACCATGTAACACACAATATAAATTCACCCGCATAAGTTTAAAACAATAATAATAATTAGCAAGGCAATGAAGTGAAAGACTTAAGAGTTCAGTGTCAGTTTGAAGTGGATGCCACAAATCAATGAAGGCTGCGTAAAGCTTTGGGCACACAGACTTTTGTGATTTTGGACTAAATTGCAAACTGGATAAGATCTTGGCGACGCCGTTTGCTCTACATGGCAAAGTGTGATGAATTTGAGGACCACAAGTAGACGGTTACAGTGACAAGTTTAAAAAAATGTTGCTTGCTTAACCACAAACATCCTAATCAGCATTGTTTCTCCTGGCTCCAAATTCCTTCCCTGTCTTTTGTGGATACACACTTGTTTTATTTTTTTTACATTTTTTGGACTGAGTGGCTGTGTTATCGTGATAACACTCTGCAAGAGCACCAAGGTCACAGAATGAAGCCACTCTTCCGGCTTACACTCGCGCACACACACACACACACGGGCACACAAACACGCACGCACGCACGCACGCACGCAGAAGACATCCACGGAAAATAAAAGCCATACACATGTACCCTAACCCCACCTCTTCGTCGTGTTACCCCTTGGTAATAATATGAAGTTCTATCCATCCACCCATCCGATGTTTGAATGTACAATAACCAAGATGGTACAGTATTTTAAAACCAGGGCAAACTTATGGCGAAAATTTAATCGAAAAATGCATGATACGAAAAGTTTGGTGCATGAAAACCGCTCTACTTTAGAGTTCAAGAGGGGTGATGTGTTGAAGAGGGGTGATGTGTTGTAGTGTCAGTGCTCAATATTAATGTTTGTGTTTTATTGACAGAAACGGCCTTGGACCGTCGAAAGAAGGAGAGGCTCAGTACTCTGTGGTTCATTGCACTGGCTATATCAAAGCATGGCCCCCTGCAGGTAAACAAATACTTGTGAACACACACTTATGTCTGTGCTGCAGTCTGTGCTCCGTTTTGGCTCTTGTTCACCACAAACCCTAATACACTGAGAGTCCCTGTAATGAAAAGCAGGCTATGCATAGCTTATTGATCAGCATGCAGATTGAAGTAAAGATTCGTAACAACCTGGTCCCTGGTGTGTGAGCTTATTTTAGTATCTTTTCAAAATATATAGTCCAAATAGGTTGTGCTCTGAATAAGTAAAAAACAACAATCCAATCTCACTGTTCTCATGTAGACTCTCTTGCTGGTACATTTATGACATGACATAATCAATATTTGCTTTAATATGTACTGTAGCTCTTGGGCACAGGGTAGTATTTTCAGCTTTTGATTACAAATGAGGTCACATGTTTTTTCTAAAACAAGCTATGTTCTTTTTACCATAAGTTTGTATATTGTTCGGATTTTATACCGATACAAATACCAACATTCTTTACCAATACCTCTATTTATCGGTACTCTTATTGGTCCATTCATCCATTTCCTACCGCTTGACTAAATGTAATTTGGAGTAAATAACGATGTTCAAAGATGAGTTTTTATGACAATATTTATTAACACAAGGGAAGCTAACACCAGCAACATCATGTACATGATTTCACTGCATGAAAACACCTGCCATGTAAGCCTTAGGCTAGTATGTTAAGTCCCAGCTCACTCAGTCAACTCTTTAATTATTCCTCAATGTATTTATTTATGTATTTATGGCATCACGGTGAAACGGGTTAATGCATGTGCCTCACAATACTAAGGTCCTGATTAGTCCTGAATTCAATCCCGGGCTCGGGGTCTTTCTGTGTGGAGTTTGCATGTTCTCCCCGTGACTGCGTGGGTTCCCTACGGGTACTGCGGCTTTTTCCCACTTCCAAAGACATGCACCTGGGGATAGGTTAATTGGCAACACTAAATTGGCCCTAGTGTGTGAATGTTAGTGTGAATGGCGACTTGTCCAGGGTGTAAAGCCTACCGCCCAAATGCAGCTGAGATAGGCTCCAGCACCCCTTCGCGATCCCAAAAGGGACAAGCGGTAGAAAATGAATGGATGGATGGATGTATTTATTTATATTTGTCATTACCAGCTCCATCACAAAACTTTTTTAAGATTTATGAGTGGAGGGTCTTCGATTTTGTCTGGGACGACGACAAGCCAGAAAAGATCAAAAGAAAGGTTTTGTACAATGAATACGAATATGGGTGTCTGAAACTTCTTAACCTTGACACTTTGTGTCTGTCTTTAAAAGCATCAATTGTTCCAAAGATGTATCTAAACACTGAGTGGTACATAAGTATTCTGTTGGACAAAAAACATGTACTGTATCATAAGAAATTATATCCTTTTTTTACAAGTGATGCCCTCCCATTTTCCTATTGTAGAGAGACTGCTGGGAAACATTGCGGCGTTCATAAAGGAAACAATCCATTCATGGTGGTGTTTTCAATTTTATGTGCCAGAAAAAAAGAGATGACATTTTGCAGCAGATAATATGAAATAACTCTAATATTGTACTAGATGGAAAGCCTTTATTTTGGAAAAATATGTTTGAAAGAGGAATCATTTTTGTCAATGACATTGTCAATGAGAATCTTAAGATTATGGAGTATGATGAATTTAGAACTATGTATGGTGATGCTTGTTCTAGTTTTTCATTTAATCAAATAACTGGAGTAATTTGGACAACATGGAAACAAATAATTAATTATGGATGACGTGTCACAGTGGGAGAGTGGCCATGCGCAACCCGAAGGGTCCCTGCTTCAATCCCCACCTAGTACCAACCTCGTCACGTCCGTTGTGTCCTGAGCAAGACACTTCACCCTTGCTCCTGATGGGTACTGGTTAGCGCCTTGCATGGCAGCTCCTTCCATCAGTGTGTGAATGTGTGTGTGAATGCGTAAATGTGGAAGTAGTGTCAAAGCGCTTTGAGTACCTTGTAGGTAGAAAAGCGCTTTACAAGTACAACCCATTTATCATTTATTTATTTAACTACTAAATTATTAGATTGTAAACCTCCAATAAGAAATTCATGTAGGCAAAAAGGAACTAAAATAAATATAAAAATATGTTTTTTTTTATTTAGAAAGAAATCTCTGAACGCGGACCCATATAACACATATGGGAAATGGGAGGACTTTTTTGACTGCCCGTTGCCGTTAATCTACAAAACTACTATCAAAGTGCAAAATCGTTATTTTCAAATTAAAATTATTTATAACTTCTTACCCATAGGAAAAAAATTAAAAAGTATGAATAATTTGAAATATGACAGAGTCAGATGATTGCCAATTTTGTTGTCATAATTCTGAATCCACCCTGCATTTGTTTTTGTATTGTCATATTGTGTCTTCGTTTTGGGTGGAAGTTGAAAAAATGTGTTTAAGGATTGGTTTGTTTATGAAGCCTGGTGTGGTTTCTGTTATTTTAGGAGAGTTTATTGACAGTCATTATTTAGTCCATTTAATTATAGTACTCTGTAAAAGGTTTATTTTTATGGCCAAAAACAGATATTTATTTAGTATTACTTCCTTTAAAACATTTATTCAGAATTGTTTTACTTTAGAAAGTTATATGGTTGAAATCGATAATTGATAATTTTTTTGACAGACAGTGGAAAGAAAACTTTGGAATGTCTCAAAGTTTGATCAATAAGCTCTGTAGATTGATGGAAGGAGTTTTAAATTCGAAGGAAAAGACTGTTTGTGCCCGCTTCTGATGGAGGTTGCGAACCTCTACTTGCTATTTTTTGTGTATAGAGATATTACTAACCAGTTTGGAGTACACAGATGCAGCGTGAAAAGTTTGTTTCCGTTTTTTTTCTTTGCCTTGTTATATTCCTTCTTCATTATCTTTTGTCTCACTCGTTGGGAGTCCAAAAGAAACACCTACTGTACATTTCCTTCGCTACCTTTTAAAATAAATCTTGGTTTCTTTTTTTCTCCCATCGATGCACTTCAAAATGTTACGTTCTTTTACAAAACTCAAAACCAGTGAAGTTGGCATGTTGTGTAGTTTGTAAATAAAAACAGAATACAATGATTTTCAAATCCTTTTCAACTTATATTCAATTGAATTGACTGCAAAGACAAGATACTGTATTTGATGTTCGAACTGAAGAGATGTGAAATGTCCGAACACATTTTTTTTTTGCAAAAAAGTTGTCAGGGAGACATTTTTACCACTTTTATTTAACAAAACTCATTAAATGCTTGGGAACTGACGAGACCAATTTTTTAACCTTTTCAGGTGGAATTCTTTCCCATTCTTGCTTGATGTAAAGCTTAAGTTGTTCAACAGTCCGGGGTCTCCGTTGTCATATTTTAGGCTTCATATTGCACCACACATTTTCAATGGGAGACAGGTCTGGACGACAGGCAGGCCGGTCTAATATCCGCACTCTTTTACTTTGAAGCCACGAGGCTTGGCATTTTCCTCGCTGAAATAAGCGTCCATGATAATGTTGCTTGGATGGCAACACATGTTGCTCCAAAACCTGTATGTACCTTTCAGCGTTAATGTTGCATTCATAGATGTGTAAGTTACCCATGCCCTGGGCACTAATACACCCTCATACCATCACAGATGCTGGCTTTTGAACATTGCGCCTATAACAGTCCGGATGGTTCTTTTCCTCTTTGTTCCGGACGACACAGTGTCCACAGATTCCAAAAACAATTTGAAATGTGGACTTGTCAGGCCGGCCAGCACGGTGTGACATGGGTTAGTGCGTCTGCCTCGCAATACGAAGGTCCTGAGATCTTTCTGTCTCAAGTTTGCATGTTCTCCCCATGACTGCGTGGGTTTCCTCCGGGTACTCCGGCTTCCTCCCACCTCCAAAGACATGCACCTGGGGTTAGTTTGATTGGCAACACTAAATGGTCCCTAGTGTGTGAATGTGAGTGTAAATGTTGTCTGTCTATCTGTGTTGGCCCTGTGATGAGGTGGCGACTAGTCCAGGGTGTACCCCGCCTTCTGCACGAATGTAGCTGGGATGGGCTCCAGCATCCCCTGCGACCTTGAACGGGACAAGTGGTAGAAAATGGATGGATGGACTGTTCAGGCCACAGAACACTTTTCCACTTTTCATCTCTCCATTTTAGATGAGCTTGGGTCCAGTGAAGCCGGCGGCGTTTCTGGGTGTTGTTGATGAATGGCTTTTACTTTCTGTAGTACAGTTTTAACTTGCACTTACAGATGTAACGACAAACTGTAGTTACTGACAGTGGTTTCTGAGGTGTTCCTGAGGCCATGTGGGGACATCCTTTACACACTGATGTCAGTTTTTGATGCAGTAGCGCCTGAGGGATCAAAAGTCTGTAATATCATCGCTTACGTGCTGTGAGTTCTCCAGATTCTCTGAATCTTTTGATGTTATTACGGATCGTAGATGGTGAAATCTCCATATTCCTTGCAAAAGCTGGTTGAGTTCTTAAACTGTTAGACAATTTGCTCACGTATTTGTTCACAAAGTGGGGACTCTCGCCCCATCCCTGCTTGTGAATGACTGAGCATTTCATGGAAGCTGCTTTTATACCCAATCATGGCACCCCCTGTTCCTAATTAGCCTGTTCACCTGTGGGATGTTCCAAATAAGTGTTTGATTAACAT
This sequence comes from Nerophis ophidion, assembly GCF_033978795.1. NCBI lineage: Eukaryota > Metazoa > Chordata > Actinopteri > Syngnathiformes > Syngnathidae > Nerophis > Nerophis ophidion. The sequence goes on from NC_084612.1 coordinate 43,179,583, forward strand.
TCCTCAACTTTCTCAGTTGTTTTTGCCACTTGTGCCAGTTTTTACGAAACATGTTGTAGGCATCAAATTCCAAATGAGCTAATATTTGCAAAAAATAACAATGTTTACCAGTTTGACCATTAAGTATCTTGTCTTTGCAGTCTATTCAATTGAATATAGATTGAAAGGGATTTGCAAATCACTGTATTCTGTTTTTATTTACAAACTACACAACGTGCAAACTTCTCTGGTTTTGTGTTTTGTAAAAGAACGTAACATTTCGAAGTTTTGTAATTTGTGAAGCAAATAAATAGTCTCCTCTTCATTCCATTTTTTGCCTTTGTTTTTATTGAACGAAATCTTCATTTGGGTTGTATCCCGCGCATTGAGACTGGCGCTTGCAGGATACAAAGGGTCCCCTGTGGCGGCACACACCCACTCGAGAGATCTGGTTTTCAATTCAGGTGTGTTAGTCTGACTTTTCAAAAACCGAACACAATCAGATTAAGGTGTTTCCATTGGTTTGCTAATGCCTTTTTAAAGCCAAACCATTTGAGAAATTGTATTAATTTAGTGCATGGACACATATGTGTCAATAGCACATGGCTGAAGGGGTGCCATTTTAATGAATCCCGCAGCGCAAGTCAAATGATCCAGGGAGGAAACACTAAAAAGAGCAAGTGAAAGTCATCTTACAGCAGGCTAGTGCTGAGTACGTAGCGGCAGCACGACAATACAGCATAAGAGAAAACTGTGACACTTTACAACAGGAGTCTCAAACTTGTGGCCCGCGGACCAATTGCGGCCCCTGAGATGATATTTTCTGAGTTTTATAAACACACCACTTTACTGTGGTGTGTGCGAAGCTGAACAAACCTACCAATCACGGTGGGGTATATGGCTCTTGGGGGCGGGACATTGACTGGGCTTGATGGAAGCAGAGAAACATTTCTCATTGAATAAATGTTACAGCAGGTTGCCTGGCTGGCAGCCTTGTTTCTAGGCAGAAGCGAACATTCGTCCCAGTGCGCTTCCAAAATAAGTTTTTAAAGTTGCTACCCAGCGGGACATTATATGTATGTGTTATCACTTACTGAGGACATACTTGCCAACCCTCCCGGATTTTCCGGGAGACTACCGAAAACCTCCTGGGACAAATTTTCTCCCGAAAATCTCCCGAAATTCAGGCAGAGCTGGAGGCCACGGCCCCTCCAGCTCCATGCGGACCTGGAGAGTCTGTTTTCACGTCCGCTTTCCCACAATATAAACAGCGTGCCTGCCCAATAACTTTATAACTGTAGAATGATCGAGGGCGAGTTCTTGGTTTCTTATGTGGGTTTATTGTTAGGCAGTTTCATTAACGTTTTCCCAGCGCGGTAACGACACACAACAACAGCACTCACGTTTTCGTCTACCGTAAAGCAGTTCGTCTGCCGTGAACAGCAATGTTGTGACACTCTTAAACAGGACAATACTGCCATCTACTGTATATGCATATGTGACGATAACATCTACGGCTTTTAGAGAGTGCAGTGCATAACTGCGCACACAACAAGGAGACGAAGCAGAATTAAATGGTGAATGGTTGTACTTGTATAGCGCTTTTCTACCCCTTTTTAAGGAGCCCAAAGCGCTTTGACAGTATTTCCACATTCACCAATTCACACACACATTCACACACTGATGGCGGGAGCTGCCATGCAAGGCGCTAACCAGGACCCGTCAGGAGCAAGGGTGAATTGTCTTGCCCAAGGACACAACGGACGTGACTAGAATGGTAGAAAGTGGTGTGTGAACCAGCAACCCTCAAATTGTTGGCACGGCCACTCTCCCAACTTCGCCACGCCGTCCCCCCAGAAGAACGAGGAAGATACAGCCATGGCGACGACGAGTAAGATGAAGAAATACGGTTGTAAGTTCCAAGCCGCTACTGCGATTGGACCTGGATAGCCTTTGGGCCATGCTAGGGAGAGATGGAAGATTCCAGACTATAGTGCATTTGATGAAAGCACTTTTGTGTGTGCCACACAGCAATGCATCATCAGAGAGGGTATTCAGCATGGTGAGAAAAATAGTGACAGAGAATAGAACAAGGATGGACAGTTTAACCCTTAACTCCACAATGAGTAGATGAATGTTATGTGTGTGTATATGTGTAAATAAATGAACACTGAAATATATATATACAGTGTATATATATATATATATATATATATATATATATATATATATATATATAGATATAGATATTGATATATGAAATACTTGACTTGGTGAATTATAGCTGTAAATATACTCCTCCCCTCTTAACCACGCACCCTCCCACCCCACCACACACACCACAGGCTGCACTTTCTCCAGCCCTGGTTTATTTATTTATATTATTCTGCACTCCCTGAATTTAGGTAAGCAGCCATTCAAATTAGAAATGACAACTTGAGGTTGTTTATTGATCGTTTCCACAATGAAATTGCTGTACTATAAGCACTAAGTGTGTACTTTTTTCTGTATACGTTCCTAATTGGGTTGGTTTAGGAAGTCCCTTAAGATTTTGAAAAAAATATTTGACTATTGGTATTTTTCATCCAGCAAACCGTTACGTAATTATGACACCTCTGTCGACAGCACACGTATTCACTTAAGTTGCCGCAGCTATGCATGATCAAGGATACGAACAAGTACAACCTGATAATCAGTTGTAAATAATCAAAAACAAGAAAACAAAATGTGTTGTGAAATAAAGCTTCATTTAATATAATTCAATTAATCCCTTGCAAAGAATTTTCCCACCCAACACTAGAGCGCACCCCTCCCTCTTACGTAACAATGAGGACGAAACACCAACAAAAAACCACGAACCACACAAAATAAAGCCAAGCAACGCCACCCAAAAACTTGTAACAAAACTTGTAAAAGTCCCTCAAAGTCACACACGATTAGCAAATTATGGCAATGCTAAAGAGTTCAGTGTCACTTTGAAATGGAACCAATTGCTTTACTCACGGGCCACGGCTACTGTGCATCCTCCTGGCATTAAGTGTCAAGCATACGGCAGTGCATTAATTTCACAGAGGCATCACATTCAACAAGAACAACTACTAATCATGGCAGGCTTCATGAAATACAACTACTATGGGACAAATGATGATGCAGAACCTTGTATTTTTCAGCCTGAATATACAGAAGAGGAGTTACATGTTTTAGAAGCTGAGTGATAAGCAGATCCAGCAAGTAGCACTGTTGTTAAGTGCTAAACAAGAAATAAAAACTGCAAACATAAAACAATCACTTACTGTATATCTGCTCTCACTCGTATTTCAACTGATGATGTGTTTATAGCTTCCAGTTTAGATAAAGGATTAATCACAATCCTCATGAAGGTTGAATAAAGAAAATAAATAAACAAGCCGCTTTTTGGCCATTTTCGGGTCTAAGTTGAATGTTAAAGTTTACCAACTTCTCAGTTTATGGCCACAACCTTCTACTAAACAACTGAAAGGCATGGATTATAATATATAATTATTAATTGTGAATGATTGGCTAAATTCTCAAAAAGTGCAGTTCCTCTTTAAATAAATGTCCATCCAACATTAAATGTATTGTATTTGTTAAACTCAGAGCACATTTTTACTATACTAAAACTTTTTTTTTTACAAAAGGAATACCTTGAACATGAACAATATTAAATACATGTATTATTATTACACATTTTTCACATCAGTTAGTAGTATTTTATAAACAATAACATAGTGCACATCTAAGACCCTTACTTACATGAGTGTACACACAGGCTTCACTTTATTTATTTTCTTATATTGATAAAGAAACTTGTTTCATTGTTTTGTTTATAGGAAGAAAATAGAATACATTCGGAAAATTTTAAATATGTGGATTATACTTGTGTTGTGTAATCAAACGGCATAAATCAAACGGATTTAAACCCTCTGAACTTTTGAATGTCTCTAGATTAAGTCAAGATGAGCTCACATATTCCTTACGCCAACAATATTCCCTTGGAATGTCCCGGGCACATTACAGCTGGCAAATAGTTATCATCTACACACGCAATCATAAAGTTTATGTGATGCCGCAAACAATGTTGCACATTGATGCTGCAGCTTCACTACCTGCTGATAGAAGTATGTTAGTGAAGAAAGAGATGATAATTCATGGGTCCATTTCGAGACGATCTGATGAAGGCAAATAAATGTCAAATATATTTTGTTTACTAGTAAGAAGACAATATAATAAAACAGCTCCCATGCATCTGAACATGATTACCCTTGCACTTTATTGTCTTAAATGCTATACCACCTAAATTGAAAGAGTTTTAGGTCATCAGTAAGTGTATTATTTTATTATACCTATAGAATTTAATCTGATACTGTACATAGAACCACAAAATTACCCCTCTACAAAAATGTTTAGATTGGTGGCATGCGGACTAAAAAATATTATTGTTTTGGGAAGCATCTGGATAAAAGGGGGCTAAGACAGATAATGTAATATTTCTAGGGGTGTTAAGTACGTGCATTTGTTTTGAGTTGTCTATAAAGCAAAACACATTTTTGTGGCAGTTGCCAGCAAGAACGCATGGATTAGTGTTTCAAAGTTTGCTTTGTACAATATTTCTCTGATTCTGGCAATGTTTCTAAGTGGTAAAAAGCTGCTGATGTTATTTACTAAATGTATTTTTAAGTTCAAGTCTTAGTTCATTATTACCACTAGATTTTTAACCTAATTATTAGATTTTAGGGAGACTAATAACAGTTGTATATTGTTTTTGTGGGCCAAAGACAATGATTTCGGCTTGTCTGTGTTTGAATAAAGAAAATGGTTTTGCATCGACACACTGCTCCGTTCCATGCAGCGACAAAGTAAATCTATTCACCTGCAGTCAGTGACACTTGGATGTTTCATCTGCATAGTTGTGGTAGGGAACATTGTAGCTGCGTATTAGCTGGCCTAGTGGCACCGTGTAGAAGTTGAGCTATAGGGGTCCCAAAATTGAGCCCTGAGGAACCCGACAGGCAATAGCCATTTGGTCAGAGACACAATTACCAATTTTCAACAAAGTATGTCCTATGATCCAGTTACTGCAAGAGCAGAACCGAATATTCTCACACAGTTTTCTAACCTCTCTAATAAGATTGTATGGTCAACAAAAGCCAGTGCCGAGGTACAGCATAATCAACACTTGAGAATTATCCTGCGCCTGTGTTCAGAAAGATATGTTACCTTGATCAGCGCTGTTTAAATGCTGTGGTCGGGCCTAAAACCTAATTTGAAAGATTCAAAAACTATGTTATACAAGAGAAAGTAACTGCTGTTGGTTTACAACTTCTTCCAGGACCTAGCTCAAAAATAGCAAGTTTGATATAGGCCGATAGTTGTTTAGTACTGTGGCATCTAGACTACTCTTCTTTAAGAGGGGCTTAATGACAGCAGTTTTTAAGGCCTTTGGAAATGTTCCAGTCTGAAGTAAAATGTTAACTACATGAGAAAATTGTGTTAACAAACTGCTCAGCACAGAATTTAGAAATCTAGTGGGTAACTCATCAAGGCACCATATTGATGGACTCAGACTTTGGATGATCTTTTCAACTGTTTAGTCAGTGACAGGAGTAAAATGTGCCATCTCTAGATGACTAGCTGGCAGCAGAGTAGCTATTTTTTTTCCAGGAATTATTGAATGTTTAATGTCTTGAACTTTATCATGAAATAATATTTCAAACTCATTGCATTTAGATGTAGAAATGAGTTCAAAGGGAAGTGAAACTAGGGGTTTGTTAATTGGTTTACTGTAGCACACAGGGTACAATAGTTGTTTGTGATGATTTTAGAAAAATAAGTTTCCCTTTCCTACACAAAGTCTGGTTGAACACATTTAACTTTTCTTTGTAAATCACATAATGAGCTTGGACCTTTGACTTGCGCCATTTCAGTCTGGCTCTGCGACACTTTTTTTTCTGTGCAGACCATATCTTTGTTTCTCTATGGCACCTTTTGCCTAATTTTAACCTTTCTAACCTTGACAGGATCAATGGTATCCAAAATAATTACCACACTCAATGTTTAACAGATCATCAACATTTGCATATGGGATGTGAAAAAACCTAATTATTTACACAAGCTGTGTACGTATACTGTCATGTATGACAGTATACGTATGACAGTATACCTACCAACTGGTGGTTTGGGTCTAACAGACTAGTCGAAGAAAACACAAAAATTATCTGATAAAGCAGCAGTGACAACACTCATGTTTGAAATAGCCAGATCCTTTGTAACAATTAAATCAAGAATGTGGCCTCCGTTCTGTTTGGGCCGTTTACATGCCGTGTAAGACCAAACCTTTTTAAGGACATCACTAAGTTCTGTAGCATGCCTGTCATTAGTTACATCGACATACACATTCAAGTCCACTGTAATGACCAAACACTCAAAATCAATGTACATACCTGAAAGTAATTCTATAAAATCATCAATAAATGAATGAGTTTTGTGGTGGATTGTAAATAGTGATATAAAGTATGGAAAATCGTTTCATCTCCATTTTTAATGACGCATAATTAAATGATAAAAAAAACATCAAATTGTTTGACAGCACTACTTTTTACACATAACCTAAGCGGTTTTATGTTTTTCACCTTATTCTCTTGCTGTAAAAATCAACTGAAGCGTGACTTTAAAACCGAGCTACCGAAACAACACATATATTTTTTAATAAAACACATACAGCAGAGTGAAAAGGCGATTGCAAATCATACATCAACATATTTGTGTAGTCTAAAAATGAATGTTTTTTGAAATGTTGTGGAAGAAACATTTGGACAGTGTGCTTGAATATACCAGTTGAACATCAAGTCTTTGCAATGTTGAAAATGCATATGAAAACATAAACAGGCTGTGAATTGATGTATGAACTATGAAATGGTTGTTTTTCCGCATTCTGATACTAGCATGGAGGTGTAAAGTTAAACATGTAACTAATACAGCATTTCAGAAGAATATTAGTTGTTTCAAATTTTAAATGTTTGTAAAGATGGCCTATTTCATGCCAGACTGTCTCTTCCTTCAGGTATGACAGTTCCAGATGAAGACACAGAATCAGGGCAGACTGGAAAGTACTGCCTCGTGGCAATTGGAAGACTGCAGGTGTGTGGAGATATTTGTATCATTCCTCTCAGAAAACTAACTAACCATATTAGTTTGTTTTCATGTTTGTTTAGTCCAGAATTTTTCATTAAAGAAGCAAATGTTGTATATACTCTGCAGTGCATGAGGAAAGTATTCACAGCGCTTTACTTTGTCACATTTTGTTATGTTAAAGCCTTATTCCAAAATTTAATACAGTTTTGCCCTTCAAATTATACCGACATGCCCCATAATGACAATGTGAAACATTTATGGTCATTTTTAATTTGCAAATATATTAAAACTAAACAAATATTTTTTATATACGTAAAAGTTTGCTTTTACGTATGTAAAACAGCCTTTCCTCAATAGTTTGTTGATGCTCCTTTGGCAGCAATTACAGCCTAAATTCTTTTTGAATACGATACCACAAACTTGGCGCACCTATCTTTGGGCAGTTTCACCCATTCCTCTTTGCCAATTCCTCCTTGCAGCGCCTCTCAAGCTCCATCAGGTTGGATGGGAAGCGTAGCTTTTCATAGAACACATCTGTACATTGCTACATTCATTTGCATGCCATGCCAGTGAGCATCTCCAAAAACAACTTCATATTCAGACATTTATGTCTTTAGAACATAAAAAATATAAAATCCTAATACTGGGCTTGCAGGTACAGTATATCAGTGGTCCCCAACCACCGGGCCGCGCCCCGGGCCATGGCCCGATTGGTACCGGGCCGCAGAAGAATTTTTTATTTGAAAAAAAAAAAAAAATTATTATTATTATTTTTTTTTTTTTTATCAAATCAACATAAAAAACACAATATACACTTACAAATAGTGCACCAACCACAAAAAAGGTTGGGGACCACTGCAGTATATGACAGCGGCCCCAAGCACGTTTTTAATACATTAATTATGCAATAAAAATTAGGTTTTCCATGTCTCAAACATTTTAAAATGTTAATGAAGTTTTGTTAATATTGTGTGCTTGGAAACATGGTGACTGATTATTACTTACGCAGGTTCAAATGGATGGACTCTAAATACCATTGTATGCCAAGTCTTCTTCATATTAATGTTTGAAAAAGGTTGCAATAAATATTAATGCAAATGCTCTAACCTTCCTCAGGTTACAAGCTCTCCAGTCTCCATGGACATGAATGGTCTCTCTGTACCCACAGAGTTCTTATCACGCCACAATTCAGATGGTGTTGTCACATTTGTCGACCCACGATGCATAAACGTCATTGGCTATCAGCCTCAGGTAGGATGGAAAAGTTATGCAAATGTTCATGGCTTTAGGATAAGCCTCAAATGATTACATTTTGTAGCTGATCCGGATTATTTCTACTACGTTACCGTACGTTACATTTATGTGCTCGTCAGTATGTAAGCAGCGCTGCAGAAACACAGAAAGTGGAGACATGCAAGACCGTTTACTCTCTTTCTTTCATTCTGCTATACATAGCTCAAAAAGTTATTCACACATTTTGAATAAATATTCAGTATATGTCAGAAATGTGATCGCTTGTGTAAAGATGGAGTCTCGGAAAGCAGAGTGGCAGCAGGCATGCACCAAAAAGTCTTACTTAGAACGGTCATATAAAAAAGGCTATGTAAAGGTCTCATGTAAATGTTTCCTCACTGTAAGCATGTTGATATGGTATGGCGTGCATTGTACAATCAAAATATATTATTTAAGACAGTAGTGTTTGTAAATCAATTCTATTTTCCATTTTTCTGACCTTCACTCGTGCCATATAATTTCAAGTGACATTTTTAACAAGTTAACTGGTCAACTTCTCATGATTCTCAGACGTTTATTGTCGTGATGAATTTCACATATAATTTAATGGGCTGCCTAAAGTCAAGCATTATTACAGATGTTATGCACTGTTCTTCCCCAAAAAAATAAATACATTCGCAAATTCTGCAGCTAAAATTAAAGAAAAACTTAAGCCGTTTTCAGAAACACATATTCTTAATCCTCTTCATCTTACTTTGCAGTACAAATGCAGGGTATGATACCTAATTTGGATTTCTTGTTAAATCAGATCTGTTTATGCAGTCGGTTATATTTCCAATAAAACACATTTTTGATGGAACGTGTCCGTGAAGTGATAAAACAAGGGCTATAGGGTATTTCGGTATACCGATACTAAAAATGTACCGCGATTTTTATTGATTGAATTTGGTAATATACTGCCTTTGAAAAGTACCGATACCGTTCTTTCATCTGAGTGCCGCTGTGTGGCAGTGACTACATAGCTGAGGCGCACATACAGAGTGCTTACAAGCGATAACATCTTGGAGAGGAGGAATGCCAAAAAAATGGCAAATGTACTGGTTAATAAAGACGGTGCGTGAAGTGCAATGTGGAGGTATTTGGACTTCAAAATTAACATTGAAGGGGACACTTTAAACAAGGAAGCGCGGTGCTTCAAATGCTGCTTTAAAACACGCCTCGCCAAATGTGGCGATTAGTAATACCACTTTTGGTTCAAACTTAGGCAAACATTTAAAAAATAAGCATTCAGATCTGCACAAGGAGTTTAAAGAGTGACAAGTAATAATGTAGTTGTTACACCTGTTATGCTGTTCTGCTCCGGTGCAGACCGTAGTAGGGGAGCCCGGGGGAGCCCTTATCCCCAGGGTCGATGTTTTCGTCGGGTGTAACACATTTCACTTTACCCGTCAATCGGTCTGCTCAGGTCCGCTTTCAGGTCAGAATGACGAGGCCACCGATTTGTGACAGTCTGGTTACTTTATTGTTAGTTTTGCATGACATAACCAGACCCGTTCATCACTCTACTGTGCAGAGCAGCGCTACCGCAATCTCTCTTTACTCGCCCACTCACTCACTGTCGTCACTAAGACAACACATTGCCATTCTCTTAAAGACGCATACACTACATTTATAAGTTTACCAGCTCCTCTGCTGTGTACATGTAGATACGTAGACATGCACACAGCTGCTTGGATTGACGACAAATATTAGTGGAGTTAAATTGCCCAATTAGCAGTCAACTAATGCAAGTGATATGACTACATTTTGTAACACATTGGTACGATTTGTGTTTTATCTTTAACAAATGTCTGTTTTACCTGCTACATGGCTTATCTATGTACATTTCTCCATAGTTTTGTAATAATTGTATTTTTTCTTAAAGCGCAGACCAGGAGTGGCAACCATAAATCATGACGCATTTAATATGATGTAAATAAAGCTTTTTTTTAATTATATTCTAACCTAATCATTAATTATGGCAGACTACATGTAATATGGAAAATTTTATTTTTTTCTTTGAGTGCAACAAGAAAAACACAATGTATTTAATGCCCTTTAATTTATATTTAACCTTATGAAATTGTTCTGTGTGCAATAGGATTGTAGGATTTTCTGTTAAAATTAAGCCAATATTGACATTTTTTGTAGTTCCCTTTATTTTAAAAAGTATCGATATACATTTTGGTACCGGTACCGGTTCCAAATTATTGGTATTGAGACAACCATAACGTGCATAAAACATGACATCACGCATGCTGTGCTGTGTTTACGGAAGTAATCATGTATCTGATTTGTGTGGGCCTTAGTCCAAGCACAGTTGTTGCAATTTTAAGGTTTTGTCAACATTTCCTTAATCACATTTTTTTCCTTTAGGAGATTAAAGGCATACTGTACTTTTTGGGGAATTTTGCCTGTCGTTCACAATCATTATGAAAGACAACGCGGCGGTTGTATTTTTTTTTAATGCATTCTAAATTTTAAATAAATATGATCAAAAGTCCACGTACAATGGAGCCTACGGGAGCCACTCTATACTGCCTATAAAACCCGTAATAAAACACCCTGCTTTGATGTTCATATATTCCCGTTTAAAAGAAGAGTGACTCATAACCCTCGCGAAGAAAAGAGGGGTGGACCCAAGCGTCTTTTCGTGTCGTTTTCGCCATCCCCTTGTCGGAATACGTCCTCGTCCCTCTACTTTCCATGTGAGAAGTGTGAGTTATGATCTACAATAAAGTATGACATGCAAAGGAAACGAGGAAGGAGCTTACTACTCAACAATGTCAACATGGGCATGCAAACTTGTGATCACGGTGCAGCTATAAATAGTTTGTCTGTGTTAGCACTTATCATAGCAATATCAGAAATACTTGGTGAATATTCAAGTCACAAAATTTAAATTGCGTTTTTTTAATCAGTTTTTGGATGTTTTTTTTTTATTGGGTTTTATGGGCAAAATAGAGCTCCACCTTAAGTAGACTTTTATTTACGAGTTAGAATGCATTTAAAAAAAAATATATATATATACTGTATATATATATATATATATATATATATATATATATATATATATATATATATAGTCAGACCAAAGACTATAAAAAATGGGACCCATTACCTCCCTGCACTTAGCATTAAGGGCTGGAATTGGGGGTTAAATCACCATAAATGATTCCCGGGCGCGGCTCCGCTGCTGCCCACCGCTGCCCACTGCTGCCCACTGTTCCCCTCACCTCCCAGGGGGTGATCAAGGGTGATGGGTCAAATGCAGAGAATAATTTCGCCACATCTAGTATGTGTGTGACAATCATTGGTACTTTAACTTTAACTTTTTTAACTTATATATATATATATATATATATATATATATATATATATATATATATATATATATATATATATATATATATACATATATATACATATATATCCGTCCTCAAAAAAGTGTAATTCCCCTTTGAGAAGGAAGAGGGCAAGAATTTGGGCTCTTGCACTTTGTGGGGCACTTGCTCCCATGACAATTCAAGGAGCGTGCAGGTGAGAAGTCGTTAAAATGCAGTACACCCTTGGTACCCCAATGTTGTCAAATTTGAGAGTGTGCAATGAATAACACTTACCAATCTCAATAGTTGCCATTTTGGCTATGTAGTGGAAAAGAGGGACTAACTTGATCTTAGTGAAAATTTGCAGTGATGGAAAGAGAAGAAGAAGCAAGTAAACACCATCATTTCCGGTTAATGTGCAACTGTACTGACTTTGAGACAGCCCAATACGGTCAATATTTACACAGTCTGTAACTAAGCACGTATTACATATTATACAATTGAGATGTAGCCTAATTTTAGTGGTGTCGTCTACTACCTGGACTCCTTTGGTTCAGTTTTGACATTTTCACTTAGCTGAATCTTAATGTGGGTACTAATGCACCATGGTCTTGTTCCACCGAAATACGACAGGGCATGTGTAATAATGCACTCCCTCTTAAGACACACCATAGGCTTTCTGCTTTGAATAGGAGTTGGATTACTTCACCTGATAACGTAACGTCAATCTCGTTTTACTTAATTTTCAATTTGTAATGTATTAAATGCACAATTGTGTTGTTCCAAAGGACCTGTTGGGGAAAGATATTCTGGAGTTTTGTCATCCTGAGGACCAGAGTCACCTTAGAGAAAGTTTTCAACAGGTAATATATATATATAACTCCTGGCAAAACAGTTGAAATCATCACACTGTTCATTTAGTTGTTATTTAGTACAAAAAAAATCAGATAAGGCATGACACAAAACTATGGTAATTTAGAATGGCATCTTTCTGGCTTTAAGAAACCCTAAAATAAAGAAAGAAAATAAATTGTGGTTGTCAGTAATACAAGTACCATATGCAATTTATGTTAAAGACATACAAATTGTCTTTCTTCTTTGATAGATTGATTGAAACTTTTGTTAGTAGATTGCACAGTACAGTACATATTCCGTACAATTGACCACTAAATGGTAACACCCGAATAAGTTTTTCAACTTGTTTAAGTTGGGGTCCACTTTAATAAATTCATGTCATCTTCAAATGAAGATGACAACAAGATAGTGCAAAGAACTATTGAGAATAATGGAATTATAAACTTAAACTAGTGCAATAAGAAAGCAAATACTATCATTTAAGCAATGGAAATAAATTGGGCAAAATATAAACAATGAAGGTGAAATATAGATATGGAGAAACTAAACTGGACTGCTATTGTATTATGTCTAAAAACACACATTGAACACTAATTACTAAACAACTAATCAATCAAAGTTTATTTAGATTTTATGTGTTTATATAGCCCTTAATCACAGCATTAACACTGAGAAAAATATATAAAAGTATATGAGAGGTCCCAATTGGGTCCTCGTAAAGTTAAATCATCAACATCGACTCAATTTCTGCAACTCCTCTCCTCACATGTGGGTTCAATGGGTTATGGTCTTAGAACTTGGGAGTTGGCAGAAGATAATTATTTTATGTCTGTCTTGGCTTAGTATGACATTTGCCTTGTCACACGCAGCTCATCTGGGTAAAGTCTAGATGAGTTCAAGGGTGCAATTCCTTATGTGAAAAGGGCTTATGTGGACTGAATTGATGGCCCAAACTCCATCTGTATTTTATTTCCAAGTACTTTTAGGTTAGATTGAATTCTTCAGTGATTTATTTTATTGACAGTGCAAAGCATTAACATGCTGGCTGGAGACAGTCACCCAGTCACACTCACATTTACATGGATGAACAATTGAACATCTTTCTACCATGATTTATACTTCTGCTGAGGAATGAAGCTTTACCTGAAAAGAACTATGCAACAGGAGAACAAGATATACATAGTGGGTCAAATAAGAATTGCTCTCCCTGCTGATTTTGTAAGTGTGGCCCCTTACTGAAATATGAACATTCCATTGTTTTTATGTAAAGCTTTGTTTTAACAGTGAGACAGAATGTTTAAAAAATATTGTACACCCAGAATGTATAACATCAAATAAAGTGTACATATTTGTATTTCATTGAGTGAAATAAGTATTAAAATCCTTACTATTAAGCAAGCATTCTAGCTCCAAAGAGCGGTTATGTGTCCAGGAAACACATAACTGGCCTCAGGGACAAAATTGTCGACCTGCCCCTCTTGAAACACGTTGCTGAAGTTAAACAAAATTGTTGTTTTATTTCACATGAGCATGCTGCCCATTGTGTACATGAATGAAATTGTGCTTTCAGGATGCAAAATATCCATATTGACATGTGGCTTTCGGTATTCTTCAGGTGGTGAAGTTAAAGGGTCAAGTTCTGTCCGTTATGTACCGTTTCCGCATGAAAAATAGGGAGTGGATGCTGATCCGAACCAGCAGTTTTACCTTCCAGAACCCCTACTCTGATGAAATTGAATATATTATCTGCACCAACACAAATGTCAAGTAAGTTACTCACATCATCATGTGTCAATTAATGGTCACATTAGAACCGTATGCATTTGTTGTGAGACAAGCTAATGTTTCTAATGTCTGTGAATATTCTCATTTATCCAGATCAATGTAGTCTCACAACATTGCATTGATTGCAAGTATACTATTCAGATTGTCTTTAAGATATTTCACCTCCATGCCCACAGATTTAGATATGACAGCTCTAGTCTAAGGGCCTGATGTAGGATCCAACGTATTTACCTTCTGCAAGAAGGGGACATTTGTATTTAGTATGTCCTACTTTGCGACAAGTTCTGTCTTGAATTCAATTGAGTGTTTACCTTCTTTGTCAAAATGCTGTCACTAGCCACTTTCTTTTGGCCCCATGCTTGGATTATTGTGCTGTCGTAATCAATCACCAACACCTGGGATTCTTCCTTTGGGTACTCGATTCTGTGAAATTAGCTTTATTGCCCAATATGTTTAACACTCACAAGACTGTTACATGCAATCTTTGGCCTTACGATAAATGAGACAGTGAATGAAAACTGGGAAAACATTTTGGGGAAATTTTTCAAAAACCGAATCAAATGATAAGTGGGGCATACAAAAAACAAGTATTTAGTAAGGGTCTGACAGTGCAGGTGGTCCTCGGTCTTTGAACGTGTTCCTCTCCTATAACGCTCTTTGTTAGTCGACTTTACAAGTCAAATATGTATATCTAAATGAACGCCTAAGTCAGTCACTCTACACAGAACACATAAAGTACATATAAAATACTGTCATAAAAAGATGCAACACAAAAACTAAAACACAGTACTAAAATAAGACTTTTATTGCTGTGGTTGTCTTGCACTAGAAGGGGCTTTGCAAGGGTGTGAGAGACATAAAGTGTCAATAATTATACCACTACACTACTTAGTAATCACCAGGGGCGTCACTAGCTTTTAAGGACAAGGGGGGCTTAGCCCCCAGGAGATGAACAGGATGTGAGCGAACGTAGCGCACGAGTACAAAACTTCACAAACGGCTAACAAAGACTTAGAAATTATTCTTTGTTATTATTATTATTTCAGTCGGTTAAGGAAAGTAAATATATATGGAAATCTGAATAGAAGTGAGAAACGTTTATGTATACTGTAAGAAAGACTTAGAGTCCGTCTGCTGATCTGAAAAAGAGCCAAAGCTGTCAAAGAGCTGAGGGACCATCTTCAAAGTGGAATGCTGAAACAAATAATGCAAACAATAAAATGAAACTTCCAGGGCTTGACATTAATGATGTCCCGTCGGTAAAAAAAATGCACGGGACGATGGCTTTAAAAAAAATGTTTTCTTTTTCTCTTTATGTATTTATTCATTTTACATTTTATATGGGCTTCACGGTGGGAGAGGGGCTAGTGCGTCTGCATCACAATACGAAGGTCCTGAGTAGTCAGGGTTCAATCCCGGGCTCGGGATCTTTCTGTGTGGAGTTTGCATGTCCTGCGTGGGTTCATTCCGGGTACTCCGGTTTCCTCCCACCTCCAAAGACATGACCTGGGGATAGGTTGATTGGCAACACTAAATGGTCCCTAGTTTGTGAATGTGAGCGTGAATGTTGTCTGTCTATCTGTGTTGGCCCTGTGATGAGGTGGCAACTTGTCCAGGGTGTAGACCGCCTTCTGCCCGATTGTAGCTGAGATAGGCACCAGCGCGCGTTGCGACCCCAAAGGGAATAAGCTTTTTCAACATTTAACAATGTCTACTTTCACTTTCCTCAAAACACTTCTGTCAGAAGAGTATGCCTCATGCTTAAGAGACATCATAAAGGGAAAAAAATCAACGAAAGTGCCGTTGTTTTTCCTCGGTGTAGCGATGCGTATTCTTCCACACCTAACTAGTTCTCATGGTCTTTTTTACAGTATTAATAATTTTTGGAGTAAAAACAAAACGCCATGAAACTAGAACAGTAATTTGATGTATCAGTACAAAACTGTTATTATAAGGAACATAGGAGTGGCTACTGCTGGACAAAATAATATCAATCACTCAATTACTTGTGTTTTGTTTCTGTTTAAATGCATGATAATGTGGTACATTTGTTATGACACAACACAAAATGCCATGCATACAATAAAACGATGTGTCCGAAGAAGGTCAGTTTTTAAGGACAATAAATATCTGTGTTGATATTGTAGATGTTATTATAGATATGAGAATTCATCATTCAACTATTATTTGAACACTGCCAGAATTGTGGAAAAATACATTTAAAGTAGCAAATAAAAAATTGCGAAGATGGCACCACCTCCAAGAGTTAGGTTTTGTTTCTCGATTGGCCATGGTGTCACAGTGGCTCCACATCTGTCACATTCTTATGAACGTAATCTTCCAGGAATGACAGAAATGACTTTTACGGCATCTGGTATGAATTTAGACACGGTAATGAAGTGATGAGGTAATGGGCAATCGGCGATCACTAACTGGAACTTCTTGAGCTCGAACTCAAGAAGTCATGCTCTGAAGTTCTTTGCTGGCTTATATTGCACCAGGTGGCCCCTACAAAATGAAACACGCAACATCATCATTTAGAGGGAATGTTTACACACTATGGGCCTGATTTAAATATCCAAATACCACAAGCTAAACATCAAGTGCAAAAAAATAAAATAGCGTATACAAGAGACGAGTACTACCGTATTTCCTTGAAATGCCGCCGGGGCCCTAATTAATTTAAATCCTCTTCTCACTCCTGCGCTTACCAAAGGTATGCGGTAAAAGAAAGCATGCGCTAATTATTTTAAAACCTCTTCTCACTCCAGCACTTGCCAAAGGTATGCAGTAAAAATGTTTGAGTGTGATGTAAGTTGAACTTTCATTAAAATATTAATATATTATGTTTCGTTGCAATGATGAAATTATTGAAATACAAAATTAGATTATTGATGTAATTTTTATTTTGAGGATTTAAAAAAAAAAATTGATAGCGCATAATATGTCTCCAATAATTTCAGACTTCCCCATGGAAATAAAATGCAGTCCTCTTCAATTCTCAATAATACAATACCATATTCTCTTATCCCCCTTATCTGGGCAACAGACAGAGTGCAATAAAACACAGACTGCAGTTAAAATGCAGCATGCAAAGTATATAAAATTAAATAATACAGTTTAAGTCAGAATTATGTGCATTATCTTCTATGTAGTTTTCTGCAATTGCCAAGTAAGAAAGTGCAAGAGTATATGCAGCAGCATTCTCTTTTCTTGACACGCTAAATAAAATGCAGCCGTTTGGACCTGAGCAACAAAACACAATAATATCCCTATGTGTCATTCCAAACATATATTAAAAAAATTCAATAATCACTTTTTAAAAACAGCCACTTTGTTACTAAATATTTCCCTATGACAGGATTGTGTTCTTACCCATTTATTGTGACTTCTGTTTTTGTACATCACTGGATAGCTTCTCAAAAGTAAGATGTAACTTTAATTTTCACGCAGGACTAGTAGCTCTTATCTGTGAGGAGGGTGCGGTAATTGAATTTGATGTTACTTTCCCAGATGGCTCAGAGTCTAGGGATCGTAGGGGAACGCAACATAAGTGTTTAAATCAAATGAGTTGTAAATTAAAGACACAAAAGCAAAGAATTGAAAACAAAAACTAGTGTTATTGAAAAGTAACCATGGGGCGGGGGGTTTACAACAAGACACAATACTAGCCTAGCTTGGGAATACAGGTGCTGTCTGTCGTGTCTTTGTGATCATGTTTTGTTTGGTAATGTTCTGTTGTTTTTTTGGACTCTTAGTAGCTGTTTACGCTCCCTTGTTTTTTCACCATGACGACCATTAGTTTCCCCTGTCATTTGTTCATGACTCACGCACCTGATTTGTTTGGACTCACGCACCTATCAATAATCACGTCACTATTATTTAAGCCATAGTTGCCAGGTAGTCAGCCTGGCGACATCACTCTTGATGCACTCTTGATATACCCCTGACATTCATCCCTTGCTCTGCCCATGTTGGATGTCTTGTTTTTGCTCAGTCCATGTCATAGTTCTCGTCACCGTAAGTGTTTTATTTTTGACCATAGTTCAGGCTATGTGTTTACGTTTTTGCTTCCTTAGCCAAGTTTGTGTCCCCACCCTGTGCGTGCCTTTTGTTTGTACTTTGTTAGTGTTAAAATTAAATCATGTCTTTACCTTCACGCCTTGTCCAGTCCAGTCCCTTCGCACCATGGGAAAACAAACCACGCCAAAGTCCAAGTCATGACACTTGTCAAAGAAATTAACAATAAATACCAAAATACACCTCTTGAAAAGAAAGGTAAGCTGACTGACTAAAGCTATTTAATTAGCATAAACCAAAAACCTACCTACCTACTCTAGCTAAAAACAGGGGGTCCAAAACATACAAGGGTGAAAGCCACCACTAAGCCTGGTGCCTCTAAACACAAACAAATCCTACGTGTGTAGTGTATAGAGGCCTCTGTCTAACCTTTCCCAAGAGTAGGCTGCAGATACTTACAAAAGTTGAAAGGTAAAGCAAAAAGGAAGACAAAAAAAAAACAGGTGGCACACGTTCAGCAAAGAGCTTAACAAAAATGACTACAAAATCAAAGTAGCGTCAAAGACAAAGTAGCGTCTACCAAAGCTCCACACAGCATGTCAGAAAAAAAATCCACACCATCCAGTGGTGAGCAGGTGGTTTTAAACAGCACAGGAAACATTGGAAACATTAAGAATGTTTGTGTCATGTGTGTCTTCCTAAAGAAACAATATTAAAACAAAACAACCTTTTTCACCATCATTTTCTAATTACATACATTTTTGAAAAAGCTCCAAGGAGGCACTAGGAAAGCGCTAAAGAGCCGCATTCTGCAGCCCCGGGTAGCCGACCACCATCCGATGGCAATAACAAAGTGCAAATAAAGCAAAATTAAGAAACTAATAAAGAAACTCATATTATCTCAGGGTCAGTCCAAGAAGATGTTTGAGAAAAGGGAGTTAAAAAAAAAAAAAAACACTGGGTTATGTTATTCTCATTATATAATGAAATATAGTATGTGTAATGGCAGCAAATAATCTTGCAGTTTTTAAAGTATAATTTTCAACTGTAATCGTAAAAAAACAGCTGTTTTCCCCTTTTCAAACGAGTTGAGGGATTCATTAATTATGGCCTGTAATTATTTGATGTAAATACACTTTTTTAACCTCACCAAAGAACATTTTGAGAAAAGCCTTCTTCTTGTAGTGTTTTCATTTGAATACATTACATTACTGTGACATATCCAAAGATTTACATATAACTAAAAAAAAGTGGCTTTATAAACTCATTTATCAATTTTAATAGGCTTGAACGGATGCACCCTTAGCTATTTTCTAAAATAAAACAGTAGGTCTATATACAATGCTGAAGTTCGCACATCAAAAAACAATAAGAATACTTTTCTGAGCAATATCATGTTTTGAACATTCAATGAACGTGTTGCTTTTGGTCTGCTTCAGATAATATAAAATAAATGATACATTGCAACCAATCAAAGTGTTGTAAGTTAGAACATCAAAAATATAATTCAGGATAATTGTTTATCATCATAAAATTAAAAAAATTATAAAATACATCAAACAATCCCTTTAAGTAGGTTACAGAGGACATAGCAGTTATGCTGACCTCATGCCTCCTTATTATTCTTAAGAGAGGCCAAGTAGTCTGTGCTTGGGCTGACAGCTTTTCATACTCTCCTATATGCTGTTCTCTTTCAGTTTAATTTGGTGGAAAAGCTAATGCTTTGGCTTGCTAAATAGCTGAAAGACCTCTCATATCTCAAAATGTTTGAAAGTTTAGGTACTCGTAAGTTGATGGAGCACTGCATATATTTTTAAAATATATGAGATGGGCTCCAGCCCCCCCGGCGACCTCGAAAGGGACAAGCGGTAAAAAATGGATGGATGGATATTAATTCTGAGACTTTTGGGGAGAATGGGGCATGGAGTGTTTCATTTGCATCTAAAGGGACTGTTTGCATACTGTACTATAAATGTGAATGGAGCAAAATTACACCAAAGGAGTGTGTTGAATGTTGATTAGAAAGTTGCCTTTTAAACATAAATAACAATAATTCCTCTTTTGATATATTTTTTGTCGTTTTTGCGAAATTTAAAAATCTAAGTCGCATCTTTTGAATTTTCAGTACAAAAAAATGTAAAGATTTGGTCAAGGGATTAATCACCTTTTTGATCTCTTAATTTTATTGTGAAATAAATATAGTAAAGAACAAAAATAGTACAAGGCGCCAGCGCACCCCGTAACCCCAAAAGGGAATAAGCGATAGAAAAATGGATGGATGGACAAAAATAGTACAAAGACTAATCCCACCACCTTTGAACATTTGTTATGTACATGGTAGAAAGCATTTGACTGATCCTCTGTGTCCTGAGTTTACTCTGCCAAAGTGATGAGCAGTACATACATTTTGGCAGCAAAAACAAATGTGAGGTGACAAGGTAAATGTGTTGTTGAGGATATTACCAATAAATTGACCACCTCTTTGTTGATGATGCATTTTTTGTGTTGTTCCTTGCAGACAGCTTCAGCAGCAGCAGGCAGAATTAGAGGTTCACCAGAGAGATGGACTGACTGCCTACGATCTTTCCCAGGTAAATTCTATTATGACATTACATGAGAAATGCCTGAAAGTGAGACATATAGTACTTGATCTGCTTTGTGACTGAGCTCGTTCAAACCGCAGGTTCCTGTGCCCAATGTGAGCAGTGGTGTGCTTGAGGCAGGGAAGAACATTGAAAAGCCAGAAGCTCTTTTCTCTCAGGAGAGAGACCCACGCTTTGCTGAGATGTACACCAACATCTCTGGCTGTATGTTGAATTTTGATATCTTGTTCATGAATCATAATAGGTCTTCTTCATTTTAATGGATATACATTGATCATTCATTTGTCAAACTTATTCAGAGTATTTGCATGGTGTTTAGGTGGATTTAAATAGGCTAAATGTTGATTTTAGCTTAATTTCCTCCTTTTGTTTGTCTTTTTCCTGTTACAAACTATAATTTGACTTTGTTTTATGTGTTTGTGCCTAGCGGGAGACAAGAAGATGATGGTTCCTTCCTCTACAGCAGGAGGACAGCAGCTCTACTCTCAGAGCTCTCCATTCCAGCAGGGACACACTGGCAAGAGCTTTAGGTACTTAAAGCTATAAGAAGCATATCATCAACACTTTAAAATTCTTCCAAGGTGTCTTATACAGCTTGTTTTTTGACTTGAAATCAAGTGCCCATGTGACATATGGGGTTTTGGCCAAAATGGCCTGATTTCGCAGCATCTTTTTTACAAAATTGTGGCAGAAGTTTTGAAGCTTAATTTTTTGGTAACATTCTATAAGTTTACGATGTATACATTTGTTATCAACTTGTCAGTGTTCTTTATAACCTTTTGGGGTAGCTTAAAGATATAGATAATGGGTTTCACTATGTAGAGCGATTTAAGTCTCTAGAGAAATGCGTATAAAAATAGTTCACTTCACTTCATAATTCGCTTTACCGCAGAAAACACAGGATTTCAACCGATCTAACAAAAATATGTTTCATTTGCATATTAAATTCAAGTCCAGTTGTCATATTTGAACATACGCAGTAATTTATCAGTCCCACAATATCACACAGACCTTTTTCAGATACACATTGGTCCCAAAAATTGTGATGGAAGTTGTTAAGGTGTTTGAAATAAAATTGCAAGAAAAAGTAAAACTTTGAATACATTTTCCCTGTGACATTTCTTGAATAATGAGTAATTATAAACTAAATGTTTCCATTATGGAACATAAAATTTGCAAAATAGGCTGTATTTAGCCACAATAAAGTAATTTTGCAATTCTACAAAAACAACATTAGCGCTGTGGCAATTCATTGTCTTGGTCGACATCAGCTTCTGGTTGGGCGATATAAGTGATTTAGATCGGTTGCTAGCAATAATTAGAAGAATTAAGAATTTAAAAATTTGAAAATTAAGACGATTCTTGGGAAAAAATTGGTGCCGTTTCAAAAAAAAACTACGAAGAACACAAGGAACTTCGACTTAATATTAGTGTATTTACAAAGCAGTTAAACTTTTAATTCACAGCCGATCTAGGATTGAACAAACAACTAAATAAAGCATAAATAAAAACTATTCTATGTATCAAGTACCTCATTTGTCATTACCACATATTAATCATGTGCTAACTCCTTTCTGAGCTGCCACCTTATCGTCGTGGAGGAGTTTGTGTGTCCCAATGATTCTAGGAGCTATGTTGTCCGGGGGCTTCTATGCCCCCTGGTAGGGACTCCCAAGACAAAAAGGTCCTAGGTGAGGGATCAGACAAAGAGCAGCTCAAAGACCTTTATGAAAAGTACACATCAAGGACCTAGATTTCCCTCGCCCGGACACGGGTCACCGGGGCTCCCCTCAGGAGCCAGGTCCAGAGGTAGGGCACAATGGCAAGCGCCTGGTGGCCTGTCTTGTTGGGGCCCGGCCTGGCTCAGCCCTTAAGAGTCAATGTGGGTCCCCCCTCCAATGGGCTCACCACTCATAGGAGGGGTCATAGAGGTCGGGTGCATTGTGAGCTGGGCGGCAGCCGAAGGCAGGGCACTTGATGGTCCGATCCTCAGCTACATAAGCTAGCTCTTGGGACGTGGAACGTCACCTCGCTGGGAAGGAAGGAGCCTGAGCTGGTGCGCGAGGTGGAGAAGTTCGGGCTAGATATAGTTGGACTCACTTCGATGCACAGCAAGGGCTGTAGAACCTGTTGTCTCGAGAGGGGCTGGAATCTCTTCCACTCTGGCGTTGCAAGCCATGAGAGGAAACAGGCTAGGGTGGCAATTCTTGTTGCCCCTTTATCTCAAAGCCTGCACTTTGGACTTCAATCCAGTAGACGAGAGGGTAGCTTCCCTCCGCCTTCGGGTTGGGGGACGGGTCCTGACTGTTGTTTGTGCTTACACACCAAACAGCAGCTCAGAGTACCCACTCTTTTTGGATTCCCCTGAGGAAGTACTTGAGAATGCTCCCTCGGGTAACTCCCTTGTTCTGCTGGGGGACTTCAACGCTCATGTTGGCAACGACAGTGAAACCTGGAGAGGCGAGATTGGGAAGAATGGCTGCCCAGATCTGAACCCAAGTGGTGCTTTGTTATTGGACTTTTGTGCTCGTCACTGATTGTCCATAACAAACACAATGTTCAAACATAAGGGTGTCCATAAGTGCACTTGGCACCAGGACACCCTAGGCCGCAGTTCCATGATTGACTTTGTAGTTGTGTCATCGGATTTGCGGCTTCATGTTTTGGACACACGGGTGAAGAGAGGGGCTGAGCTTTCTACCGATGACCACCTGGTGGTGAGCTGGCTCCGAGGGTGGGGGAGGATGCCGGACAGAGCTGGCAGGCCCAAACGCATTGTGAGAGTCTGCTTGGAACTCCTGGCAGAGTTTCCTGTCAGAGAGAGTTTCAATTCCCACCTCCGGAAGAACTTTGGTGGTGGTGTGCTGCTGACCTCTACTGCGGCTCCTCATTCCCACCAACACGTCTTCCTATGAGGAAGCAGTGCCTGGGGAATCTGTGGTGGGCTCTTCTATTTCTGGGGCTGAGGTTGCAGATGTAGTTAAAAAGCTCCTCGGTGGCAAAGCCACCTGGAGTTCTTTAAGGCTCTGGATTCTGTGGGGCTGTCCTGGTTGACAAGACTCTGCAACATCGCGTGGACATCAGGGGCAGTACCTCTGGATTGGCAGACCGGGGTGGTGGTTCCTCTCTTTAAAAAGGTTAACCGGAGTGTGTGTTCCAACTATCGTGGGATCACACTCCTCCGCCTTCCCGGTAAGGTCTATTCAGGTGTACTCGAGAGGAAGCTACACCGGATAGTCGAACCTCGGATCTAGGAGGAACAGTTTGGTTTTCGTCCTGCTCGTGGATTGGAAGGCCAACTCTATACTCTCGGCAGGGTCCTTGAGGGTGCATGGGAGTTTGCCCAACCTGTCTACATGTGCTTTGCGGACTTGGAGAAGCTATTTGACCGTTTCCCCCAGGAAGTCCTGTGGGGAGTGTTCAGGGAGTATAGGGTATCGGACTGTCTGATTGTGGCGGTCCGCTCCCTGTATGATCAGTGTCAGTGCTTGGTCCGCATTGCCGGCAGTAAGTCGGACTCGTTTCCAGTGAGGGTTAGACTCCGCCAAAGCTGCCCTTTGTCATCGATTCTGTTTATAACTTTTATGGACAGAACTTCTAGGCGCAGTCGGGGCGTTGATGGGATCCGGTTTGGTGGTTGCAGGATTAGGTCTCTGCTTTTTGCAGATGATGTGGTTCTGATGGCTTCAACTGGCCAGGATCTTCAGCTCTCACTGGATTGGTTCGCAGCCAAGTGTGAAGCGACTGGGATGAGAATCAGCACCTCCCAGTCCGAGTCCATGGTTCTATCCCGGGAAAGGGTGGAGTGCCATCTCCAGGATGGGAAGGAGATCTTGCCCCAAGTGGAGGAGTTTAAGTACTTGGGAGTCATGTTCACGAATGAGGGAAGAGTGGATCATGAGATTGACAGGCGGACCGGTGCGGCGTCTTCAGTAATTCGGACGCTGTATTCATCCGTTGTGCTGAAGAAGGAGCTGAGCCGGGAGACAAAGCTCTAAATTTACCTGTCGATCTACGTTCCCATTCTCACCTATGGTCATGAGCTTTGGATTATGACCGAAAAGTCAAGATCACGGATACAAGCGGCCGAAATGAGTTTCCTTCGCCGGGTGGCGGGTCTCTCCCTTAGAGATAGGATGAGAAGCTCTGTCATCCGGGAGGAACTCAGAGTAAAGCCGCTGCTCTTCACATTGAGGAGACAGATGAGGTGGTTCTGGCATCTGGTCAGGATGCCACCCGAATGCCTCCCTAGGGAGGTGTTTAGGGCGCGTCCGACCGGCAGGATGCCACGGGGAAGACCCAGGACACGTTGGGAAGACTATGTCTCCCGGCTGGCCTGGGAATGCCTCAGGATCCCCCGGGAGGAGCTGGACGAAGTGGCTGGGGAGAGGGAAATCTGGGCTCCACTGCTTAGGCCGCTTCCCCCGCGACCCGATCTCGGATAAGCGGAAGAAAATCAATGGATGGATGGAATGTCTAACTGAACAAACCATACAAACTGAGGTACAAACTATTCAAGAGGGTTGATTTACTCCATGCCTTCCAGGCATCACTGTTTATTGATAGAAAATAAAAGTTGTGTAATGTGTGAACAATTTCAACAAACCAAAAACATAAACATAAAAGACGGACAGTATTGCAGTGAATCGCACACTGTTCACTTTCCTTAAACTTGCAGACCAGACAAGAATTTTCACAGAACGATATCAATGTGCAGTGTCTCATGCACCATTTTAAGTTGGTTGAGGGGAAGGAGTCGCAGCCCCGCTTTAGCGTGTACCTCTTGTTTGGTATACCTGCTCGCCCTGGTATAAACTATTTGCTTGCCTAACAGAATTGGTAATGCGACATCATATGGACACATTTAGAATAGCATTTTTTTATTTATTTAAAAATGCAGCTCAATTTAACACTTTGCCAACTTGTCTTGCATTGAACCGATTTGTGTGCCCTAACCGGCCTGCAGGCCGTTTGTTTGACATCCCTGATTTAGAATGTGTGTCCACATTGTAGTCTTGAAATTATATGTTTCTGCCATTATTGTCCAAACCACAATGACAATAGTATGTTGAAGACAAGATAGAGTGTCAGGAAGCCATGAAGTTTTGTTTGCATTGAGTTAATGAAGACTTTAACCTCATGCGACCAAGAGTTTCTAAATGGAACATTTTTGGAACGCCTGATCCTCACTTAAAAACATGTCTCCTCTCTATGTCCACACAGTTCCTCTGTGATCCATGTCCCAGGTGTAAACGACATTCAACCATCAAGTTCATCCAATCAGAACCTTGCTCAAATCTCGAGACAACTTAACCCAGGACAAGTGTCTTGGTCAGGCAACCGACCCCCCTTCTCTGGTCAGGTAAGACAATCAAACATACAAACTGTGCTGTTGATTTTCTGTTTTACCCAAGGATTTTCTCGGCAACCTCTTCAGCATCACTTACTACGTTTTTATGGACCAAAAAAATGTGTTTAAGGAAATACACTGTTCTGGTACGAAAGTTTTACCAGTTTTAGGAACACCTAAAACACATTTGGCAATGACAAAGTGTGCTCAAATATTTCTCTGGTACTCCAAATTCAATCACAGTACTAATACTGAACATCCTTGTCTGTCATTTTTGTTGTCAACCTAGCTACTGTAAGGTTTGGAACATTATTTTTTATGATTTTAACTTTTCAGATTCAGATTCAAAATGGTTTTATTTGAACATCTACAGTTTGAAAATGATGCATCACATTTTTACATTTTCTTTACAACGTGTCCAAAAAGGAGTAGGAATATTGTTATTTGTACTTTGTAAACACTTGTAGTTTGAACAGTTTCTTAAAGTGGATCATGTTAGTACATTGTTTTGCTTCTTTACCTAATCAATTCCATAATTAAATTCCACATACTGACATGTTAAAAGTTTTTTGTGTTGTGTGTGCATACAAATGTGTTTGGTTACATTTTTCTCGAAGGTTATATTTGTCTTCTTTTTTTGAAAGGAGTAAATGTACGTTTTTGGGTAACAGGTTATAATTTGCTTTGTGCATAATTTTAGCTGTTTGCAAATTCACCAAATCATTGAATTTCAATATTCTTGGTTCAGTAATTGAAGGGTTTGTATGTTCTCTATATCTTGCATCGTGTATTTTCCTAATCCTTTTTTGGAATTAATTAGTGAATGAAGTGTACTTTTGTATTTATTTCAAAATATTTTTGTAATTTGTTAATTTATTCTGTTATTATTTGTATTAGCTTATATGTGTAGTGTCCTGAACAAAATGCTGTTGTTTCATTTGCAAATAACACTGATTGTAGGTTCGATTAAAGTGTAAACATCCAACTTAATTTCAAAGCTCTGTTTTGAGTGTGCTCAAACACACAGTGAAAATAAAACCACCATTTTATCCCAGCACATGGACATAATTAAATTATTAGTCAGATAAATATATGTATGTGAATTGTGAAGTGAAGTTAATTATATTTTATATAGCGCTTTGCTCAAGTGACTCAAAGCGCTTTACATAGTGACACCCAATATTTAAGTTACATTTAAACCAGTGTGGGTGGCACTGGGAGCAGGTGGGTAAAGTGTCTTGCCCAAGGACACAACGGCAGTGACTAAGATGGCACAAGCGGGAAACAAACCTGCAACCCTCAAGTTGCTGGCACGGCCACTCTACCAACCGAGCTTTAATTTGCATAATTAGTATACAACCCCCGTTTCAATATGAGTTGGGAAATTGTGTAAGATGTAAATATAAACGGAATACAATGATATGCAAATCATTTTCAACCCATATTCAGTTGAATACGCTAGAAAGACAACATATTTGATGTTCAAACTGATAAACTTTTTTTTTTTTTCAAAATAATCATTAACTTTAGAATTTGATGCCAGCAACACGTGACTAAGAAGTTGGGAAAGGTGGCAATAAATACTGATAAAGTTGGGGTATGCTCATCAAACACTTATTGTGTGCAGGCTAATTGGGAACAGGTGGGTGCCATGATTGGGTATAAAAGCAGC
Source organism: Nerophis ophidion (assembly GCF_033978795.1). Lineage (NCBI taxonomy): Eukaryota > Metazoa > Chordata > Actinopteri > Syngnathiformes > Syngnathidae > Nerophis > Nerophis ophidion. The sequence continues at coordinate 43,207,597 of NC_084612.1, forward strand.
TTCCATGAAATGCTAAGTAATTGACAAACAAGGATGGAGTGAGGGTCACCACTTTGTAAGCAAATTTTCAAACAGTTTTTGAACAACATTTCTGAACAAGCTAATGCAAGGAATTTAGGGATTTTACCATTTACGGTCCGTAAATTCATGAAAAAGTTCAGAAAATCTGGAGAAATCACTGCACGTAAGCAATGATATTACACACTTTTGATCCCTCAGGCGGTACTGCATCAAAAACCGACATCAGTGTGTAAAGGATATCACCACGTGGGCTCAGGAACACTTCATAAAACCACTGTCAGTAACTACAGTTGGTCGTTACATCTGTAAGTGCAAGTTAAAACTCTACTATGCAAAGCCAAACCCATTTATAGAATATAATAGAATAGAATAGAATGTACTTTATTAATCCCTGGGGGAAATTCAGCACCACAGTTCGCTCACAATAAACAATAATAATAATATTTGACATTATCTATATATATATATATATATATATATATATATATATATAGATAATATATGTATAATATACATATATTCTACAAATATTCTACATTTAAGTGCAGTCAAGAAGGAACATATGCATTATTTATCAACAATATCCTGAAACGCCGCCGGCTTGGCTGGGCCGAGCTCACCTAAGATGGACTGATTCAAAGTGGAAAGGTGTTCTGTGGTCTGACAAGTCCACATTTCAAATTATATTTGGAAACAGAGGACGTGGTGTCCTCCAGAACAAAGAGGAAAATAACCATTCGGATTGTTATAGGCGCCAAGTTCAAAAGCCAGCATCGGTGATGGTATGGGGGTGTATTAGTGCCGAAGGCATGGGTAACTTACACATCTGTGAAGGCAACATTAATGCTGAATGGTCCATACAGGTTTTGGAGCAACATATGTTGTCATCCAAGCAACGTTATCATGGACGCCCCTGCTTATTTCAGCCACACAAATGTTACAACAGCGTGGCTTCGTAAAAAAAGAGTGCGGGTATTTTCCTGGCCCGCCTGCAGTCCAGACCTGTCTCCCATCCAAAATGTGTGGCACATTACGAAACGTAAAATACGACAGCTGAGACCCCGGACTGTCGACGACTGAAGCTCTACATAAAACAAGATGGGAAAGAATTCCACTTTCAAAGCTTCCAAAGTTAGTTTCCTCAGTTCCTAAACGTTTATTGAGTGTTGTTAAAAGAAAAGGTGATGTAACGCAGTGGTGAACATGTCCTTTTCCAAATACTTTGGCACGTGTTGCAGACATGAAATTCTAAGTTAATTATTATTCGCAAAGAAAAATAAAGTTTATGAGTTTGAACATTAAATATCTTGTCATTGTAGTGCATTCAATTGAATATGGGTTGAAAAGGATTTGCAAATCATTGTATTCCGATTATATTTACATCTGACACAATTTCCCAACTCATATGGAAACGGGGTTTGTATTTTCATTTACTGCAAATTATTTTTATCCATTTGTTAAAAAGTTTGTTTTATTTTCAGTGTGTGTTTGGGCACAATCTATGGAATACTACACTTATGTGCCAATGTAATTCTTACCTCACTAAATAAAGTATGATTAACAATGTTTTGATAGAATGAAATTGATGCCAATATACTTCCTGTTATTTGCCACCGTTTATTGTTGTTCGCTACTTACCACTGACTAAACAAACACTTAATTTTACTTGGTTTTAATTCCATTGTGTATACAAAAGAGTTTTAAAATATGGTTGGTTGCTTATAGATTTTTCTTTCCCTGAATGTGCTCACATCATCTTAAGAATTAAAAATGTATTCTTAGAAAGCATTCTTACACTTATTAAACATGTAGGTTTTTACTTTATCATATACATTAAATATATCAACTTTTTTGGCTTCTGTATCTTTAATATGTATGTTTTTTGGTGTTTATGTATTATTTAATTATTAATTAATATACCATTATTATTGTTTATTAATCCCAGTGTCCTAGTTCCTACCGTCCAGCATCTTTTTCAACCTATGCAGCACAATGTGCCAGCATTGTTGTTGTTCTTGATTCTGTGCAGTATGCATATGTGATGTATCATATTGAAACTGTATACATGTTCGAAATTTTTTTTTTTTTTTTTTTAAACGACTTAAAGCCTTGTCCAGCTGTTTCCTGACATGTATTATTCACGTGTAGCTAAATTTTACTGCAAATGAATATCGACCTTGAAACATCAATTTTCTGCTTCCTTGACTACTAATATCGTTATTGATCCTGAAAAAAACATATCTGTCAATCTGTAGTTTACGCAGCACGTTGTATGGATGAATATGTTTTGAAGTAATTCCTCATTTTCTGCTTAGTACTTGTAATGGACTTCTGGAAAGCTTGATGTGAAAGCATGGTTTCGGAGTTAATTCAAGTTTCCAGCAAATAAATCAAATGACAGCAGTGAGATAATTTAGAGGAAAAAAATAACTTTGCTGTTTTCACCATCGCTAAACAGATGTTTAAATCTGACATCATGTTCAAGTTAAGAGTCCAACCAACTCTGTGGTCCCACTTTGGCCTCGACTGAAAATGCAATATAAATCTATCTTAACAGGAGGGGGCATATGTGAGGGCAAATAAACATGAGCTAACACATTGTTCACTTTTATTAGAAGGCAGACAGAGGGAGGTTAAAGCAGAGCTTACATTGTGCTAAAGGAGATGCTCTTTCCTTGTCCTGATGCTACGGATGCTGAATAGAGTTCAACTTGTCTGCAAACTTTTGTCATTCTCTTTCAACAATTACCTTTGCATAGTTGTGCTGCAGACAACATCAGTAAAAACACATTTTATATATTTTGCCGAATTATTAAAAAACAAATGCAAAGTGTTTTAATGATTTCATGTTGTATATTTCATCAATTGATCATCAAATTTGCTTTAAAAAGTCAAGAACGTGTGAATTAAAGTGTTCGTCGTAACACGTATAGCTTCACACGCTATACTGTGATAACTTAACAATTACTTTTGGGCAAATACGTTTGTGTGTGTTAATTGGATTGCACTGATCATTTAAACCTGCATGCACATACGCAGCATAGCCAACTTTATTTACTGATCTTGCAGTTGTATGTTGAATATCTAGTTGTCTTTGCTCCACAGTCCAGTAAGGCCCAGTCCAGTCCGTTTGGTATCGGTACGGGTCATAGCTACCAGACCGATGCAGCTTCGTACAGTCCACTCTCATCCCCAGCCACCTCCTCTCCAAGCGGCAACGCCTACTCAGGACTGACAAACCGCAGCACAGCTTTTGGTGAGTCCTACATGTCAACTTGAAAGATGAGGTTTCACATTTATTCCATCCATCCATTTCTACCGCTTATTCGCTTCGGGGTCGCGGGGGTTGCTGGTGCCTATCTCAGCTACAATCGGGCGGAAGGCGGTGTACACCCTGGACAAGTCGCCACCAAATCGCAGGGCCAACACAGATAGACAGACAACATGCACACTCACATTCACACACTAGTGACAATTTAGTGTTACCAATCAACCTATCCCCAGGTGCATGTCTTTGGAAGTGGGAGGAACCCGGAGTACCCGGAGGGAACCCACGCAGTCACAGGGAGAACATGCAAACTCCACACAGAAAGATCCCGAGCCCGGGATTGAACCCCGGACTACTCAGGACCTTCGTATTGTGAGGCAGATGCACTAACCCCTCCTCCACCGTGCTGCCCTTCACATTTATTAATTTTTATAATAATACTTATTATTTATTTATTTATTTTTGTTGACCGTTGTCATTATCTGGTTTTTTTTGTAGTTGTTGTTGTTGTTGTGTTTTACTTTTGTTGCTGTATGTAGAAATAACGCCTCTGGAATGGCAGGCAGCTGGTTGCATCAGCTTTGTGCTCTTTTAATCTATTTTAAGTCCTTGTGTTCTTTGATGTTTCCCTTTGATTTTTATGTGTCCACTTATTTTTTGTGGAAGTTTTGTATTGGCACTGCAACCACATTAATTTCCCCATTGCAGGATAAACAAAGTCTATCCTATCCTATTACTGTAGAACATGCTTAACAAAACGTTAAACATTAACTCAAGTTAACATTAAAGTACAATACAAAAATAGTGACAAGTTGTACACTTGAACTGCTTTTAAAACAAACTAGCTTCATTTGGATTCCCACAGTCTTCCATCCATCCATTTTCTACTGCTTGTCCCGTACGGGGTAGCAGGGGGTGCTGGACCCTATCTCAACCATTTGGTTTTGTGCCTGTTAATTTTTTCAAAGCTTTATCATCTGTTTCTAGAAAATTATGTTTTGTTTAAGTTTGTAGGGCTGCATGATTGATACATTTTTAAATCGTAATCGAATCATTTGATTATGTCGAAGGAAATACAAATGATTATAGTTATTTTTATGTTTTTCTCTATCATGTCTGGTGCCTCAATGATATAGTGTAGAACAAAGCTATTCAAATAAATTGTTCTAAAGGCTACCTTTCCAAAAAGCTAAGGATTGGGGTGGCAGACTTCCCCCTTCACTGTTACTCTTATTTTGAGAACCAGCATTCTTTGTAGTCGACATTTGTTTTGTTTTGTTTGAATCTTTACTCATTTGTGAAAAAAATGCTTTCCATCCATCCATCTTCTTCCGCTTATCCGAGGTCGGGTCGCGGGGGCAACAGCCTAAGCAGGGACACCCAGACTTCCCTTTCCCCAGCCTCACTCCTAGGTACTTGAACTCCTCCACTTGGGGCAGTGTCTCCTCCCCAACCCGGAGATGGCATTCCACCCTTTTCCGGGCGAGAACCATGGACTCGGACTTGGAGGGGGTGATTCTCATTCCGGTCGCTTCACACTCTGCTGCAAACCGATCCAGTAAGAGCTGAAGATCCCGGTCAGATGAAGCCATCAGGACCACATCATCTGCAAAAAGCAGAGACCTAATCCTGCGGTCACCAAACCGGAACCCGTCAACGCCTTGACTGCGCCTAGAAATTCTGTCCATAAGAGTTATGAACAGAATTGGTGACTAAGGACAGCCTTGGCGGAGTCCAACCCTCACTGGAAATGTGTTCGACTTACTGCCGGCAATGCGGACCGAGCTCTGGCACTGATCGTACAGGGAGCGGACCGCCACAATAAGACAGTCCGATACCCCATACTCTCTGAGCACTCCCCACAGGACTTCCTGAGGGACACGGTCGAATGCCTTCTCCAAGTCTACAAAGCACATGTAGACTGGTTGGGCAAACTCCCATGCACCCTCAAGAACCCTGCCGAGAGTATAGAGCTGGTCCACAGTTCCACGACCAGGACAAAAAACACACTGTTCCTCCTGAATCCAAGGTTCGACTATCCGGCGTAGCCTCCTCTCCAGTACACCTGAATAAACCTTACCGGGAAGGCTGAGGAGTGTGATCCCACGATAGTTGGAACACACCCTCCGGTCCCCCTTCTTAAAGAGAGGAACCACCACCCCGGTCTGCCAATCCAGAGGTACCGCCCCCGATGTCCACGCGATGCTGCAGAGTCTTGTCAACAAGACAGCCCCACAGCATCCAGAGCCTTAAGGAACTCCGGGCGGATCTCGTCCACCCCCGGGGCCTTGCCACCGAGGAGCTTTTTAACTACCTCAGCGACCTCAGTCCCAGAAATAGGAGAGTCCACCACAGATTCCCGAGGCACTGCTTCCTCATAGGAAGACGTGTTGGTGGGATTGAGGAGGTCTTCGAAGTATTCCTTCCACCTATCCACAAAATCCGCAGTTGAGGTCAGCAGAACAACATCCGCACCATACACGGTGTTGATAGTGCACTGCTTCCCCTTCCTGAGGCGGCGGACGGTGGTCCAGAATCGCTTCGAAGCCGTCCGGAAGTCGTTTTCCATGGCTTCCCCGAACTCCTCCCATGTCCGAGTTTTTGCCTCAGCGACCACTGAAGCCGCACACCGCTTGGCCTGTCAGTACCTGTCCACTGCCTCCGGAGTCCTATGAGCCAAAAGGACCCGATAGGACTCCTTCTTCAGCTTGACGGCATCCCTCACCGCTGGTGTCCACCAGGGGGTTTTAGGATTGCCGCCACGACAGGCACCAACTACCTTGCGGCCACAGCTCCGATCAGCCGCCTCGACAATAGAGGTGCGGAACATGGTTCACTCGGACTCAATGTCCAGCACCTCCCTCGTGACATGTTCGAAGTTCTTCCGGAGGTGGGAATTGAAACTTTCTCTGACAGTAGACTCTGCCAGACGTTCCCATGCAGACCCTCACAATGCGTTTGGGCCTGCCAGGTCGGTCCGGCATCCTACCCCACCATCGCAGCCAACTCACCACCAGGTGGTGATCGTTAGAAAGCTCCGCCCCTCTCTTCACCCGAGTGTCCAAGACGTAAGGCCGCAAATCCGATGACACAACTACAAAGTCGATCATGGAATTGCGGCCTAGGGTGTCCTGGTGCCAAGTGCACATATGGACACCCTTATGTTTGAACATGGTGTTTGTAATGGACAAATTGTGACGAGCACAAAAGTCCAATAACAAAACACCACTCGGGTTCAGATCCGGGTGGCCATTCTTCCCAATCACGCCTCTCCAGGTTTCACTGTCGTTGCCAACATGAGCGTTGAAGTCCCCCAGTAGGACAAGGGAATCACCCGGGGGAGCACTTTCCAGTACTCCCTCGAGTGTACCCAAAAAGGGTGGGTACTCTGAACTGCTGTTTGTTGCGTAAGCACAAACAAGAGTCAGGACCCGTCGCCCCACCCGAAGGCGGAGGGAGGCTACCCTTTCGTCCACTGGGTTGAACTCCAACGTGCAGGCTGTAAGCCGGGGGGCAACCAGAATTGCCACCCCAGCCCGTCGCCTCTCACTGCTGGCAACGCCAGAGTGGAAGAGGGTCCAGTCCCTCTCGAGAGAAGTGGTTCCAGAGCCCTTGCTGTGCGTCGAAGTGAGTCCGACTATATCCAGCCGGAACTTCTCCACTTCGTGTACTAGCTCAGGCTCTTTCCCCCCCAGTGAGGTGACGTTCCACGTCCCAAGAGCTAGCTTCTGTAGCCGAGGATCGGACCGCCAAGTGCCCTGCCTTCGGCTTCCGCCCAGCTCACATTGCACCCGACCTCTATGGCCCCTGCTATGGGTGGTGAGCCCATTGGAGGGGTGACCCACGTTGCCTCTTCGGGCTGTGCCCGGCCGGGCCCCATGGGAACAGGCCCGGCCACCAGGCGCTCGCCATCGTGCCCCACCTCCGGGCCTGGCTCCAGAGGGGGACCCCGGTGACCCGCGTCCGGGCGAGGGAAATCTGGGTCCATGTTTTGTCTTCTTCATAGAGGTCTTCGAGCTGCTCTTTGTCTGATCCCTCACCTAGAACCTGTTTGCCTTGGGAGACCCTACCAGGGGGCATAAAGCCCATCATTGGGACACACAAACTCCTCTACCACGATAAGGTGGCAGCTCAGAGAGGAGGAAAAAAATATATATATATATGCTTTGTTTTGCAAAATACTAGTGCCAATTGTAGTCAACACTGGCCAATAAAAGGTTAAACTGTTAAATGTTTACACCAGTCCAAGTTCTTCTCGACAACAGTAGCCCTCTTGTGTTTTTGTGTATATTTAATTTGCTGCTAAAATAAATTGGGGGTCCGGTCATTCTTGGCCTTGCCAGTTGAATAAACTTGCTGTCGAAAGTGCTGTGCAGTGTCTTCCAACTAAGCGCATGGGAGAATAGGTTGCTAACTCTAACCAATTAACTGACAAACCTGGGAAATCACATAAGCTCCTGCTGGAGGTAATATTGTAAGCACCCCAACCACTACCTCATGATTTTACCCAGAAAATCATAATCAAAAATCAAGGGTAAAATGGGGAATGTATTTTTTTTAATTGTGCAGCCCTACTTTCTATCAAAGTATTAAGCTTGAAATAATTCCTATTGCATATAATACAAATGACAGAATTGTAAAAAAAATGTATATATGAATTTGAGGAGGAGCGTGGTCCCAAAAGGTTTGAGAACCCCTGTCTTACACATTACGTCTGAGATCAAAGGTCTTGATACATGTTTATTTCAGTGTGGCAATGCTGTAAATCACCAGATTACCTACTAGGTACACAGTTGTTATTATGCAGACGTTACAGAACTCGCTGCAATAATCCATCCATCCATTTTCTACCGCTTATTCCCTTGCTGCAATAAATCACTCAATAAATCAGTCAGATTCTATTTATAAAGTCCTTATTCACAAGTGTCTCAAACGGCTTCATTACAAAGTCAATGGCACATATGTAAATGCATAAAGTCACAGAATAATCAATAATTGGAGGTATAAATCAATAGTAATACAGGCCAGTACAATTATGTGTCCTCTTGATGCAGTTTATGTGCTTACAAATGTGACTGATTGTCAAGCGACTGCAGGTGTGCCTCGTTTTTCTGACTCACACCGAAAGTCAAGATCTAGAAGGAAACACGAAGAACAAGGGAATGAATCCCAAAATAAGAAAAGAGAACCCAACCTATTGTACATAATAATTTGAATTAAATGAACAAAGAAGCAGTAGATTGACTGACTCACTTTTGCAGAACCACATGACCATAGTGGCTGGAAATGGAATTAAATTAGAGCTGCTCACACCTCCTGCTGTTTGTCGTCCATATGGTGAGGGCAGCAAAGCATTTCTGTGTTTGATGGCCTTTTAATGGACATACACATTATCCAAATAGATTGTCTCTGCCCTGCCACCCTCTACTTGCTCTCTTTCCTCTCGCTACTTGTACGCAAAGATGCTCACTGTCAACTTGAGTTTATTTGTGTCTCACACTAACATTTGCAGTGTAGCTCAATGTACAGTAGCTTAACGCACTTGCTCCTCCCGTCGGTACATTTGACAAACGTTTATGAAGAACGCGTTTAAGAATCCAGAATAATGTGAAATAAAGAGGCGTCACTTAGTGAATGTCATCATTGAGTCTAATCTCACTTTATCTATTAATATAACAAAATGATAAATTGTAAAGCATGTAAAGACCGCAATGACATGCTGCCATGTAAATAACAAAAATAAGAATAATACTATTTAGTTTGTTAGATAACTGAACACGGTTTTATTGTGCCAAATCAAATGTGCCCTTAAATTTTTGGTAAAGATTTATTAGAGAAATAAAATTAACTTGAACTTGTTGTGCCCTAGAGGCATCCCCACTGCCCCCACGTGTAATTATAAACACTGAATCTGGTTCAAGGCATGCCATTTATTTTCCTTCTGTGGTTGTTATGCTCCCTTGTTGACTCTCTTCAACATCTTGTTTGTGTCTGCGTGAAGACCAGATGAACATTTTTTAAATTATTTTAAAACAGAAACAAATGTCTCGGAGCTTCTGCTTCAGTTTAATGTTCTCAGTAGATTGTCAATATGGCTGAGCAGGAATGTGCGTGTAAGGTTTTAATTGAAGTTTGCTTGCTTGTTTATGCATACATTTTTGGCCCGAGTCACTCATAGTGCAGAATGAACTATTTTTTACCAATGTGTTCATTTAGGCAACATAAGTACTTCAGGTGCTAGTCTTGATAGAAATATCCTTTGACCCCGCCACTTATTTTCATAACAATAATACTGCCTTTAAGACTGACTCCTATTTATGTAATTAGATATGTTATACGTCATTGGAAAATTTATTTTGCTTAGATTTGACTAATACAATTCATTCCAGTTCCAAATGTTGGATGAATATAAAATGTAAACATTAATTAAACTTAACAGACAAGCCTCACAGTATTAAAACAGCTGATACAAGTCGGGAAAATACGATCCTGTCGTGTTGACAAAGAACGAGTGAATATACTCCATTGAAATAGTGCACAATAAGCCTCACATCCATAAAAACACAATCAACGCTGTTGCACAAGTCTATAATTTGTCTGCGCTCTGAACTATGAACTTTTGATTGACACTTCATTCAAACCAACAGAAAACTGTTAACTTCATTTCCTGTGGGATAATGCCACACAAAATAAGTACACAACATGTACCAGCAACCCTTCTTACCAAGACCAATTCATTATTGACACACTTGAAATTGTGAAAATACCAATACTGTATGCTGCTGAGTGGGCTTTTGATGTCATAGCATTAGAAGTCACGCGTAACAGGAACAAAGCAGAACATGGTAAACGTGAACTGCGCATCAACATTGTGCATTTGTTTTGTTTGCATAAAGTTAATAAATACTTTGACCAAGTATATCTAAATTGAATATTTTTGGAATGCCTCATCCTAACGTTACAAAAACTAGTGTAAAATACACATTTTTTGGTAATTTTGTTGTCAAATTTGAACTGCGATTAGGCAATGAATGGATTTACCACTGTACTGCCTAAATGTGTTTTCAAAGGAGATATTTTGAAGGTATACTGTATTTTCAGAAAAAATCTATCTTTCTTCTCAGTGTATTCAAACTCCTATTCTCTCTTACTCAGTGTCAGTATCACTTCGACATAATTTGACTGTTGGGAACAAAAATATCTTAATAGCTTTCAAAAGAGCCAAAAACCCTGCGTATACTATACTCCAAATGCAGTCTCACCTACAAGCTGAATGCTTGTACTACTGGATTACTTAGTGCTCACCCATACACAAATGACATAATTTATTTCCAAATTTCCTAAGCATGACATAATTTTAACATGTACACACTTATTCTACATGTTTCACTTCAAATTAGATTCTTATCAGCATTACAATGCAACTGCCAAAGATCAACACAATAAATTCACAGACAAAGTTTTACCTCCAGTTTGTTTACATTTCAAAACAAAATAAACAATTTCAGAGTTTCTGTGACGGGCCAGCCTGGTCATTAGACCCCGATGCAGACAAGCATGCCAAAATTGAAAATACAAATACAAATGAAAAACAACAGACCTCAGAAGTCAAAAACTAATACTGATGATAAATGAATTTTTGGACACCTGACAATTCAATTACGATTCAGGTTGAGAGTGAAGACTTTATCCTGCATACAAGTCTTTAAATGATCAGTAATGTTCACCATGATTTTGTGACTATGTCGTCAAACTATTTCTCACTTGCATGTGCTTTTGACAAAGGAAAGCAGCCACATTCTAAGCAAAAGTTAACAGACAATGAAACATAATACCACTTACTTATTGGTGAAAAATTATCAATCAAAGCATGAACAGCTCTTTGGCTGCAGAGGAAGAGAGGGAAAGCCAACAGTGCTATCAAGTGGCCAACTTGCCAACACAGACATTACCTTATTACCGCTATCATTATCGTCAGCAAAACCAATACGATGCGCAATCTCTTTTTTATGTATGTAAAAACTCCCCTAGACACATACACATTTATTAGTATAACAAGAAAGAAAGTAAAGGTGTTGTACATGAAAAAGTAATTTTAAACATGCACTTGGGGATAGGTTGATTGGCAACATTAAATTGGCCAGAGTGTGGGAATGTGAGTGGGAGTGTGAATGTTGTATATCTGTGTTGGCCCTGTGATGAGGTGGCGACTTTGTCCAGGGTGTAACCCGCCTTTTTCCCGAGTGCAGCTGGGAGACAAGCGGTAGGAAATGGATGGATGGAAGATCATACCTACTTGAACTTTTGTTCCCTTTCAGACGTGTCAGCAGAGAGCAGCCAGACAGGAGCTCAGTTTCAGGGTCGACCCAGTGAAGTCTGGTCACAGTGGCAGAACCAACACCACTCCCAACAGGCTGGGGAGCAGCATACACACCCTAATCCCACCCAGACTGAAGTCTTCCAGGTTACACATACACACAAACACACAACCCGCGAGTCCAGAACATGTTATGGATGTTTTTCATTGTGGGTGTGTCTGTGTGTGATTGTATGTACAGGACATGTTACCTATGGCTGGAGATCCCACCCAAGGAACTGCCAACTACAACATTGAGGACTTTGCTGACCTTGGCATGTTCCCACCCTTCTCTGAGTAAAAGTCACTCTTTGTCCTCACTGGAGGAAGTGAACTTATGTTGGCATCAATCTATTGTGTGGCGTTTTCATTGGATTGACGGCTTCAACTCATAAAGCATGCACACAAATATTCAGTGCACACTTTTGGAGCGTCTGCAGTACATCAACATACCTCATCACTGAATGACGAATCAGATGGAAGCTACCTCAGTCAACGTGCAACACTTTGTCCGCTAATCCATGCACACTGGATGTGTCTCAAATGGAGAACTTGCATCAGTTCACTTCAATAAGTATACTGTGTAGAGTACACTCTGTATACTAAAATAATCTCTAATTTACTGTCAATGTGCACTTACCAGAAATTATGATCTCAACATTTACAGTCATCTTCTTCTGTCCTTTTCAACCGTGAATTGCAACCACTCAATTTAGTTCCTCCCCTTTCGCTACGTAGTCAAAAAGGCGACCATTGAGGGAGGTATGTGTCTTTCCCTGCACACTATGTACTCAAAAGACTTAAGTGTAAGTACACAGGTGTAGGTGTAACATGGTTACCTACTGAAAAGACTAAGCATAAGTAGTAAGTACACAAGTGTAAGACTGTTATATACAAAAAAAAGTAAGTGTACATGTACAAATGTAACACTCTTATGTACTCAAAAGACTTAAACGTACTACGCAAGTGTAGCACACTTATGTACTCAAAAGACTGAGATAATCCACAAACGCTAAGTGTAACTCTGTAAGTGTAACAAAAAACTAAATGTAAGTACGCAAATGCAACACACTTATGTAGTAAAAACACTAAGTGTAAGTACGCAAATGTAACACACTCATATAATCAATATACTAAGGGCCTGATCCATGCAAACGTGCAAATTTGATAGTACCAAAAAAAGCTGATATACTACGCCTGTGTGCAAAGGATTGCATCCCTTAATTGAGCAAATAAAGTAACGCAATCCATAGTGCGTGTTTGTTTTCATGAATACGCAAAATATGTGCTAATTAACCCACAATACTGGGAGGAGAAGAATATAAAATATAATCATTCAGCACACGCAATGAGATTTATCAAAACTACAACTGTTCTGCGGACGCTATATTCATATTTATTTAGCAAATTGGCATCATGGCACACATGGCTGTGAGAAAAGAGGGAATTGCGCTGCAAATACAGCTGAACAGCCCGAGAATCCTCTGTAAGATGTGTATTTGGCAACACATTTGGACTTTCAGAAAACAAATATTAGAAATACCTTCTATTCAACAATATAATTTTATTTTACCCAGGGAGCTACTTAAAACTAATCCAATTGATGAATGTTGGTGTCTGCTGGCATTTGTTATAGTTACTCTCGTTTTTTTCACCAAGGATATACCGTTTTTTTCGGAGTATAAGTCGCTCCGAACTATAAGTCGCACCTGCCGAAAATGCATTATAAAGAAGGAAAAAAACATATTTAAGTCGCATTTTTGGGGAAATTTAGTTGATAAAACCCAACACCAAGAATAGACATTTGAAAGGCAATTTAAAATAAATAAAGAATAGTGAACAACAGGCTGAATAAGTGTACGTTATATGACGCATAAATAACCAACTTAGAAGGTGCCCCGTATGTGTACATAACATATTATGGTAAGAGTCATTTAAATAACTATAACATATAGAACATGCTATATGTTTACCAAACAATCTGTCACTCCTAATTGCTAAATCCGATGAAATCTAATACGTCTAGTCTCTTACGTGAATGAGCGAAATAATATTATTTGATATTTTACGGTAATGTGTTAATAATTTCACACATAAGTCGCTACTGAGTATAAGTCGCACCCCCAGCCAATCTATGGAAAAAACTGTGACTTATAGTCCAAAAAATACGGTATATACCATTATATCAGTGATGGTAAATGTGATTCTTTTTACTGACTCAGGTACCTGTGGGTCAGCTACCAAAGTGAATCCATTCACTTGATTCACTCATCACAAAACGCATGCGCTAAAGCTTGCACATGGTTAATGCACACTAAGGCTCACATCCACTCGATTCACTCAGCACAGAGCGCATGTGTAGAGCGTTGCACAGGATTAGCGACTGTACAAGTCTCGCCGTCATCTGTGAACCGTCACAGGGCGCATGCTTTGGGACTCACACATATGTAACAAGTCATCCCATTTAATGACACCCACAAAGGTTAATGCTGCTCAGCTTTAGCGGTAACAGCATTGATTCAACAATTGTGAAACCAACGAAATATAAGTTCACTTAAACTTGATAAACTGCAGCCTTTATTCACAAATGTCACACAGTATATCCACAGTCGCAACAATTAACAACGTTGTAGTTTTTGCCAACCACTCTTGTCTCTCTCTCTGCCTGCAGGCTTCCTTATGCAACTACTAATTATATTATAGCAATTTGAATGAGACCAAAATAACAGCATTGTGGGATAAGTAAAAGTCTATCATATGTGACGGCAGAAGTGGTGCAACAGCACCTGTTGCTGGTTAAAAAGTAGTACCGGTATATACAAAACATATACATACTCAGTGGCCTAGTGGTTAGATTGTCCGCCCTGAGATCGGTAGGTTGGGAGTTCAAACCCCAGCCGAGTCATACCAAAGTCTATAAAAAAAAATTGGACCCATTGCCTTCCTGCTTGGCACTCAGCATCAAGGGTTGGAATTGGGGGTTAAATGACCATAAATGATTCCTGGGTGTGGCACTGCTGCTGCCCACTGCTCCCATCACTTCCCAGGGGGTGATCAAGGGGATGGGTCAAATGCAGAGGACAAATCTCACCACACCTAGTGTGTGTGTGACAATCATTGGTACTTTAACTTAAATGCTCACAACTGTTTAAGCTTTTTGAGCGCTATTCTGGTAACCAAACTGGACGCACCATCATTGAATGTGCACTATGTGTTATGGAACACTGCAATAAGGACATCTATTTTCAATTTGCTTAAAAAAAACTCAGTAAAAAAGAAAACGAATAATAGTGCGACATTATAATAATATTTAACAGTGCAAAATAAAATAAAATATCTTACCATAACATAGAGGACAACAGGCTAGCGTTGACACAAATTCAGTTTTGAATTATTCCTTCCTGACTCGTTGGCGTTAATGGCCCCGCCACCAATGACCAGTGATTGAGTGTCAGTGAATCATCCTTCATGATTGTTCAGTGACGAACAATCATTCACTGGGACCCATCGTTCACTTTGTAGTTCTTTCACTCGGTCTCTGTGATTCAGTGAGTCGTTGTCAAGAACCCGAGCTGTAACACAGGGAGTGATTCAGAGAGTTGATTTGAGGCAAAAAACTAATTTGTTTCTGTTTCTTTTGGGCTAAAGCATTTATAAAAGCACAGTTAGACTGACAGTGGCATACATATTTATATGTTACATGGTTTATTCTCTCGAATCACTGACTGAGTTAATGGCGAAGACAACACGTGAGTGCTGATTCAGTAAATAACAACTTGCAGGTTTTGAACCATTTGTTCATGACTCGTACATCACTATATTATAATATATCCCATATATGAAAAAACTATACGTTTTCTTGCGTTTGGATCTTTTCAAAGGCATGAATGCACTGCAGTGTTTTGATAGTCCACCGCCTACCTACAGCGCGCTAAAAATAGTTTTGGTTGTCTATGGATTGTGATTCTATATTGCAGAAAATGTGTCACACATGATAGTTGTGTGCTGTTTGTTCAACAATGTACACAGATTGAAGTGCATAATAACATAAATGTAGAGGGAAATTAGTGTTTCCATGGGCACGTAATGCTGGTAGTACATGCAAAAATATCTTTTGAATAAAGCGGTCTGTGCTGCTTTTGCACTTGTTATCAATTGTTCACGCAGTCGTACAATTATCCGCAACACGCCCACCAATTGTACTCGCAATTTTATCAATTGCACTCGCTGTTTAGCGCGTGTTATTTGGATCTTAGAAGATCAGGCCCAGTGTGTAAGTACCCAAGTGTAAAATACTAAGTGTAGCCCCCTTATGTACTCAAAAGACTTAAGTTTAAGTACACAAATGCACCAATTGA
Source organism: Nerophis ophidion (assembly GCF_033978795.1). NCBI lineage: Eukaryota > Metazoa > Chordata > Actinopteri > Syngnathiformes > Syngnathidae > Nerophis > Nerophis ophidion. The sequence continues at coordinate 43,223,600 of NC_084612.1, forward strand.
GACACATCCATTGCCGTACACTTGAGACTAGCTCAGTTTTAACCAAGGATGTTAGTCAACTCATCTTACATCCACACTTTCATCTCCTCAGATGGAAAACACTATTTTTACATGGCTGTGTAAAACTAGTACACTAATGAAAACACTAATTTCTATTAGCAAACATTTGCCGTCTCTTCTCAGCACAAACATGACAATAGTTGTAATTAACCTTTTTTTAAAAATTTCTTTACCGATGAATGCTGTATTTTTCCATGACATGTTAGAATTGTTTTGTCTTATAGCAGAGTTGTGGCCCGCAACTCATTTTGAAATTATTCCTCTGCATATAAAATGAAAACACTGCTTTACAATACATAACCTGCATCATTTTGTTACAAAACAAAATACAATAATGGCATTCCAGTTTAATTGATTTAAAATTGAAAACAATATCCAAATGATTTAAACAAATTTAAGAAAGGAAAAACATGTCTGTTACTTAACTATAAAATGTATATTAATTCGGAATTTTATTAAAATTGAGTATTGAAAAACCTTGACTTTCAGCCCTGTAAAAAGTTGTATTTGTAAAATCATCAGGAATAACAGTTTCAAACAGAAATGTACAATTTTTTGGGAATATTTTAATTTGTAAAAATAACATAAAGAATAATTTTTGAAATTGTTGATTATAACTGTAGTTTAATATATATGTTTCATTTTAAAAGTTAAAATGTTTTATTTGAAGGAAGGACATCTCTCATCTGGGTCATATTAAGTAGAGACTCATATTTTAATGATGATGACTGCTAATATTAAAAAATCATAATTTTAACTGACTTGATTGAAAAAGCATCGTTCTATTCCAGTTGTGTAAATCGTGAAAAAGATCAACAATCTCCTCTGCTCGCTGCTTTTTAGCTGATCTTTGTGCCAGTCTTGTCCTGAAAACTGTCAGCGCTCATTTGAAAACAGAAAGAAAGTTGCAGGATAAAGTGTAATGGCAGCGTTGAACAAGTTCACCTCCATCTGCCTCACGCAGCACTAAGCTGCTCCTCATCATCACCTCTTCAACCTTACTGCATAGACAAAGATTGTGTAGAAATTCAACATATAGAAGGAAAAGGTTAGAGTAAAGTGTACTTGATGACTGCTAACCATCCTGTTTTTCAAAGGGAAAACTACGATACCGGCTTAAGTCGTGTATTTGCTCTTGTACATCTACTTCATTTACTACATTTTCATAACTGTAGGGTACCGGCTTTTACACACACACACAAATCAGTGTTTGCGCTTAAGAGCTCAGATTTTTGTAAATAAATATGATTTTCATGTCTTATGAATTGTGTTATGTGTAATAATATTGTGTGCAATGTGAGTAAATAACTGTTGGTATTTAGTTAGTTGTTAAATCTACTTTGACTGAATTGTGTTATTTTTGTGTAACATGTGAATGGTGACAATAAATTCTTATTGGTCATGTGTGTCCATTTAACACGTGTATCCACTTGAACCCAAGTAAATACGTTACTGATACAGAGAGAACACACATATATTTTTAACAATAAGAATCACATCATGGTGTCGATCTAATACTTACACTGAAATGAGTAAACTGCTCAACCGAAAATATAAAAAGTTTTTCCATTTTTAAAAGGTACGATGGAGCTCAAAGTAAAGCCGCTGCTCCTCCACATCGAGAGGAGCCAGATGAGGTGGTTCGGGCATCTGGTTAGGATGCCACCCGAACGCCTCCCTAGGGAGGTGTTTCGGGTACGTCCGACCAGTAGGAGGCCACGGGGAAAACCCAGGACACGTTGGGAAGACTATGTCTCCCGGCAGGCCTGGGAACACCTCGGGATCCCATGGGAAGAGCTGGACAAAGTGGCTGGGGAGAAGGAAGTCTGGGGTTTCCCTGCTTAGGCTGCTGCCCCCGTAACCCGACCTCGGATAAGCGGAAAAGGATGGATGGATGATGTAAGAAGAAAAATGTTAACATTAATTATGGAACTACAAGGTCCACTTAGGCCAGGGGTCCTCAAACTACGGCTTGCCAGCGTCCAAAATCCGGCCCGCGGGAAGTTCCAAGTTAAAAAAAAGAAATGTTATTTTATTTTTCATTCTTATTTTTTAAATCTATCCTTTCTAATCCATGTTACTGTTGTTACCTGTTGTGTCTCCTAGCCGTTCAGTCAAATCATATTGTCGAAAAATGCATTTTCCCATCGATAACTTGACATTATCACCGACAATTGCGCGCTCTTTCAGTCAATTAATGCGCGAGGAATACATATATACTGTAAAAACAGTACCACTTTTTATATTTTCCTTTTTTTGTTTTTTATTGTAGCAACATGGTGGTTAACGTTTTGGAGACTTGTGTATGTGTGTGCATGTTGTTCATATATATATATCCATCCATCCATCCATTTTCTACCGCTTATTCCCTTTTTGGGGTCGCGGGGGGCGCTGGCGCCTATTTCAGCTACAATCGGGCAGAAGGCAGGGTACACCCTGGACAAGTCGCCACCTCATCGCAGGGCCAACACAGACAGACAGACAACATTCACACTCACATTCACACACTAGGGCCAATTTAGTGTTGCCAATCAACCTATCCCCAGGTGCATGTCTTTGGAAGTGGGAGGAAGCCGGAGTACCCGGAGGGAACCCACGCATTCACGGGGAGAACATGCAAACTCCACACAGAAAGATCCCGAGCCTGGATTTGAACCCAGGACTGCAGGACCTTCGTATTGTGAGGCAGACGCACTAACCCCTCTTCCACCGTGAAGCCCCTATATATATATATATATATATATATATATATATATATATATATATATATATATATATATATATATATATATATATATATATATATATATATATATATATATATATATATATATATATACATATATGTGTGTGACAGGTCTCCAGCCGTTATCGTGTGGTTTGCAGTGACCATCGATGCAAGACACATTGTAGCAGGTTTGACTCTCGTTTATTATTTCAACAAACAAGTTTTGGTTCCAGTCGGTCGCGCCAATTTCTAGCGCGACTTCTCTTCCTGCTCGTCTCGGCGTGCCTTTCGATGGCCGGGGACTGCCTCTTCCGCGGGGGCTCATCTCTGTCCAGGTCGCTCTCGTCGTCTTCGTCGTCGGTTTTTTCTTCTCCTACTTCTGCCTCGATTGCTCCCCCTTCTCCCCTTATAAACTGCAGCAAAAGATGCAGGGATTGAGAGCAGGTGTGTCGTTTACGCACCTGACTCGGATTGCTGCAGCGTCGCTCCAAGTGCGCCCCGTCTCTCTGGCCGCCATCTTGGGTAGGACCGCTGTTTGTCCTATCCTGCTGTCTGCTCGTCGGCTTTGTTTCTCCACAATATATACACAGTATATATATACTGTATATATACATATATATGTATATATACATATATATATATGTATATATACATATATATGTATATATACATATATATGTATATATACATATATATATATGTATATATACATATATATATATATATATATATATGTATACATATATATATATCTATATATATATATAAATATATATATATAGATATATATATATACATATATATATATATATATACAGTATATACAGTCCGGCCCCCGGCCAAATTGTTCTAACCCAATGCAGCCCCCGAGTCAAAAAGTTTGGGGACCCCTAACTTAGGCACTGAAGGGCAGTCGTGAAATGTTTGGCTGATTTCTTTAAATTATCCTCCACAATTTCTTTCCCACAAATTAAAATGTCTGTAAATATACATCATTATGGTGGCCTGGGAGTGCAAAACATAATAAAACAAATTATATTTACATTAAACAAATGAACAAAAAACAAAAAATGTTCTCTTTCAGGAAAAAAAAATCAAACAACTTAGAATTTCACAAACCAATATAGCAAAAGACAAAACAATTTACAAATTGAGACAATACAAAAACAAATTAAAGCTGCGAGCAGCGTTGAATGGGCCGTTGCACTGCAGGATTCACGCAAATCGGCTGGCACACATGACGGTGGCGACCCCTGACGTAGCATCACACATTTTAGCACAATCCGAGCAAGTAGAAGGAAGCTATGACAGTTATATTGTTCACCACAAGGGTGCGATTATTGTGATGCAGTAAATGGTAAATGGTAAATGGGTTGTACTTGTATAGCGCTTTTCTACCTTCAAGGTACTCAAAGCGCTTTGACACTACTTCCACATTTACCCATTCACACACACATTCACACACTGATGGAGGGAGCTGCCATGCAAGGCGCCAACCAGCAGCCATCAGGAGCAAGGGTGAAGTGTCTTGCTCAGGACACAACGGACGTAACGAGGTTGGTACTAGGTGGGATTTGAACCAGGGACCCTCGGGTTGCGCACGGCCACTCTCCCACTGCGCCACGCAGTAGCCATGCAGTTGCGTCCCTCCCAACACCCCAACGCACCATCAGAAATGCCGGGAAGATCGGTGCATGTGTAAGAAAGTTATTCATTTTTCACCACAAGGGATCAATAAAGGCATCGCGGTAGTCATGCAGTTGTGTCCTACCCAACACCCTGAGCCCGCCATCAAAAATTTCAGGAATATAGGAGTTTATGGAAGGAAGTTATGACAGTTATACTTTTTCATCACAAGGGGGCAATACTGGCGGTGCAGTAGTCATACAGTTGGGTTCCATCCAACACCTTAATCCAGTGGTACCCAACCACCAGGCCGCGGCCCGGTCACGGGCCGCAGAAGAATTTTTGTATAAATTTTTATTTAAAAAAACTTTTTTTTTTTTTTTAATTAAATCAACATTAAAAACACAATATATGCTTACAATTAGTGCACCAACCACAAAAACCTCCCCTTTTCATGACAAAAACGTCCCTTTTTCATGACCAAGGAAAAAAAATAAATAAAGGAAGTTATGACAGAATTTCCCCCCACAAGGGGGCGATAATGGCGGCACAGTTGTCATGCAGTTAAGTCCCACCTAACACCACAACTCATCCATCCCGTCCATTTTCTACCGCTTATTCCCTTAAGGGTCGCGGGGGGCGCTGGTGCCTATCTCATCTACGATCGGGCTGAAGGCGGTTTACACCCTGGACAAGTCACCACCTCATCACAGGGCCAAAACAGATAGACAGACAACATTCACTCACTAGGGCCAATTTAGTGTTGCCAATCAACCTATCCCCAGGTGCATGTCTTTGGAGGTGGGAGGAAGCCGGAGTACCCGGAGGGAACCCACGCAGTCACAACCCACCACCATAAATTTCAGGAAGATGGGTGCATGTCGGAGGAAGTTACGACAGGTTTAATTTTTTTCACCACAAAGTGGCAATATTGGCACCACTGCTGTGATACTTTTGAATTCCCACCCATCAAAAAATTTGGGACGATCGGAGCATATGGAAGGAAGTTATAATTTTTCCACCACAAGGTGGCGATGGTAGTGTCAAAATGAACGTCTTGGCATGATCATGATCAAAGCTACCGTATTTTTCAGAGTATAAGTCGCTCCGGAGTATAAGTCGCACCTGCCGAAAATGCATAATAAAGAAGGAAAAAAACATGTATAAGTCGCATTTTTGGGGAAATTTATTTGATAAAATCCAACACCAAGAATAGACATTTGAAAGGCAGTTTAAAATAAATAAAGAATAGTGAACAACAGGCTGAATAAGTGTACGTTATATGACGCATAAATAACCAACTGAGAAGGTGCCTGGTATGTTAACGTAACATATTATGGTAAGAGTCATTCAAATAACTACAACATATAAAACATGCTATACGTTTACCAAACAATCCGTCACTCCTAATCGCTAAATCCCATGAAATCTTATACGTCTAATCTCTTACGTGAATGAACTAAATAATATTATTTGATATTTTACGGTAAGTCGCTCCTGAGTATAAGTCGCACCCTGGGCCAAACTATGAAAAAAACTGCGACCTATAGTCCGAAAAATACGGTACATGTCCCAGAACATCTCAAGTGCAATAATCTCAGTTTAACCGATAATGACGTGGGGCAGATTTCGCTGCCAGGCTCCACCCCCTTTGAACGGCTATCAACAGGTACTGACCCAATGGGCCCTTCAGGGCGTCATCAACTGCATTTTTACCCAAAATTATCAAGATCTGAACTTGTGGAGCCTGCAAAATACGGGGACTTTTCGAGCATTTTAAGGGCCTCAAAAAGACGTACAGTATACAAAAAAAAATAGCAATTTCAATCGGGCCCTTGGGTGCTCTGCATCGCCCCTGTGGGGCTTGCTCTGCTGCTCGGGCCCTAAAAAGCAAAATAACTTTTGAAAAGTTTCAGAAACCGGAAAGGGAGTATTCCAAATCATTAATTGACAGTTAGGTCAACCAATCATTTTGTCTATTTTTGCGCAGATGTTAGTTTTTCATTCTGCTTAACTTAAATGCTCCAATGCTCGGGGCAAATTATTCAATAAACACAAAAAAATATTGCCAAGATTCTGACACCTGGTATATTGAATGACAATAACATGAAATAGTAACATACAAAAGAGTAGGTCCGTAAAATCTTGATGCCAACTGCTCTCTTTATGAATGCACATTAGTAAAGTGTAGTGCTCCACTTTCATGGTTTTACAACTAATATTCCTGGAAAGAAACCTGCAAAAATGTTTATTATACATGCTTTTAATGAAACAGCTCAACACAAAAAGGACACAAACATTCTCTCTCACACATGCATACCATTTAAAAATCTTTTCTGCAGCCAGCAAAGTGCCTCTCCTCAGTCTTCTTATCATTGGGAGCCTGCGCCTCCTTTGAGAAGCCCCTTGTCCTCCCCCATCTTCATCGCTTCATCGTTCATCAGTGCTGGTAGTTGTTCATTGTGGGCTGCCTCCTTCAAAGCGGAGTAAAGGGTTCTCTGCATCAACAAGCAGCGATCAAGTGCTAAACCTCGGCCGAGTCTTACCAAAGACTAAAAATGAGACCCATTACCTGCCTGCTTGGCACTCAGCATCAAACATTGAAATTGGGGGTTAAATCACCAAAAATGATTCCCAGGTCACACTGACGCTGCTAGTTTAAAGAACTTTAACACTGTTAGAAATATGCGCCACACTGTGAACCCACACCAAACAAGAATGACAAACACATTTTGGGAAAACCTCCGCACTGTAACACAACATAAACACAACATGAAAAATACCCAGAATACATTCAAAACATTTTTGGAGTAGAAACATACGTAAGTAAATATCTACTTAGCCTTATGATTTTAAAGGCCTACTGAAATGAGATTTTCTTATTTAAACGGGGATAGCAGGTCCATTCTATGTGTCACACTTGATCATTTTGAGATATTGCCATATTTTTGCTGAAAAGATTTAGTAGAGAACATCGACGATAAAGTTCGCAACTTTTGGTCGCTAATAAAAAAAGCCTTGCCTGTACCGGAAGTAGCAGACGATGACGTCACCCGTGTGAGGGCTCCTCACATCCTCACATTGTTTATAATGGGAGCCTCCAACAAAAAGAGCTATTCAGACCGAGAAAACGACAATTTCCCCATTAATTTGAGCGAGGATGAAAGATTCGTGGCTGAGGAGCGAAGGACTCGAAAAATAAATAAATAATAAAGTTAAAAAAATTAAATTAAAAAAAAGGCGATTGCATTGTGAGCGATTCAGATGTTTTTAGACACATTTACTCAGATAATTCTGGAAGATTCCTTATCTGCTTATTATTTTAATAGTGTTTTAGTGAGATTTTAAAGATTGTAAAGACATACCTCGAGGTCGGATGGCTGCGGTGAACACGCAGTGTCTCAGAGAGAAGCCGAGGAGCCAAGCTCACAGCTACCTTTTTTGACATGACAACTGCTGCAGGACAACGAATAATCCATTGATGTCTCCGGTAAGATATATATCACAAATTCGCCATTCCAAAAACATGCTGGTTGACGTAGAGAAAACATGTTTGCTTGACCGCTCTGCTTCACAACAAATAAAGAAACACCGGCTGTGTCTCGGTGCTAAAGACAGCTGCAATCCACCACTTTCCACCAACAGCATTGTTCTTTATAGTCTCCATTGTTAAATTAACAAATTGCAAAAGATTTAGCAACACAGATGTCCAAAATACTGTGTAATTATGCCATGAAAAGAGACGACTTTTAGCCGTGTTTGGTGCAGCGCTAATATTTCCTTACAGTCCGTGACGTCACGCATACGCGTAATCATTCCGTGACGTTTTCCACAAGAAACTCGCGGGAAATTTGAAATTGCAATTTAGTAAACTAAAAAGGCCGTATTGGCATGTGTTGCAATGTTAATATTTCATCATTGATATATAAACTATCAGACTGCGTGGTCGGTAGTAGTGGGTTTCAGTAGGCCTTTAAAGCAAGTTATCCATCAAAGTGTACACTGTAAACCTAACTATACATTTTTTTTTAAACTTCAGACTTTAAAAATCCTACCATAAGAAAAAAAACAGTACAATTTTTACATTTACAGTAATACACCGTGAAAACAGCAACCATATTTTTTATGCAAAAAATCTAACAAAAAACTTAATCACCAGAATTTCACTGTAAATTTTATGGTAAAATTCTGCCATTTTTTGGACCGCAAAATTGACAGATTTTTTTTTTCTATCAGTGTAGTTAAAATACACATTTACTAATCAAATGCATAGGTAATCATGTGACAATATCACGCGGCTAATCCTTATACATGTACTGTATGTTTCTTTTATTCATGTTGCAAGCGGCCGGCCATCTGAGGGCAGCCAAAACTGGAACCTGGCCCACAATGAAAACAAGTTTGACACCCCTGAACTAAAAAAAATCTAAAATGTTAAACGTATCAACACTGAGCACATCAGAGTGACACACACACACACATTGGGCAGGAAGTGCACGTACTTGACTTGTCTTTGAGAATCTCCAGGGAAGCAAAAAGCAAAGACGTCCTGTGTTTTCTCCAAAGCTGTTCTATTGGAGACGACGTGGATTCTTTGCAGGGCCAAGAAGAAACCTTCATTGTTGTCTTGGGGAATAAAAACTGAAACAAGAGATGGAGATTGTTTGTCTTCCTGCTGTGACTCAACATGAACACGACTCTTCCAACAACCAGTTTGTTTTGTATAAGTGAATAAAAAGTCAGTAAAAACATAAAAACTAGTACAACGGTTGTTGTTGGCAATGTGCGCTGACAGCAGGACAGAAGAGCAGGTTGAGGTCACAGCCGTTGTAAGGTAGGGAAGCTACGTCTCAGACATGGTGGTCTGCAGTACATGTGCGCCACAGAGGACGGTCCTGGCGCAGACTTCATGAACACGCAGTCGTCTGCAGAACTTCTCATGTCTGCATGATATTAAGGTGGCTGGTAATGGGCTTTTGCATTTACTTTGTTACATCTAAATCAGGGGTGTCAAACTTATGGCCCGCAAACAGGTTTTATCTGGATTTTTTCACAAACAGAGAGATTAGGTGTAAGGTTGTTTTTTTGAATAGAGGTTTTATCTAAGCTCTTTTAAATGATAAATGGGTTGTACTTGTATAGCGCTTTTCTACCTTCAAGGTACTCAAAGCGCTTTGACACTACTTCCACATTTACCCATTCATACACACATTCACACACTGATGGAGGGAGCTGCCATGCAAGGCGCTAACGAGCACCCATCAGGAGCAAGGGTGAAGTGTCTTGCTCAGGACACAACGGACGTTACGAGGTTGGTTCTAGGTGGGATTTGAACCAGTGACCCTCGGGTTGCGCACGGCCACTCTCCCACTGCGCCTAAATGTTGGCTGTTTGGTGAGAAAGATTATTGATTTTTGTTATGAGAGGGGTAATGTAAAGGATGTGTGTTTTGAGCTGAGAAAAGGAGAAAATTAAGGGAGCATGTCTATGGTTTGGATCTGCGGATGATCTTCTCTACCTCCTGCTGCGTTGTAGGGATGAAATGTCGTGCGAGGTATAAAAATGAGCCAACATTTTTGAATGAAAGAAACTGCGATTCTAAATGTGTCCACCAGATGTTGCAATAGCAATTCTTTTGTCACCGCTTGCTGCCACCTTGTGGTTTGTATGCTCACTTTTCCTTTGTTGGTGCAACAGACCTGGCTCCTACTTTTTGTCTTCCTCAGAGTTCCTGTGTTTACTTGTGGGTGGAGTTGTGAGACTTGCACAGCTGTGTCCAATTTCACCAGCACTACTTAAAGGCCTACTGAAACCCACTACTACCCACCACGCAGTCTGATAGTTTATATATTAATGATGAAATATAAACATTGCAACACATGCCAATACAGCCTTTTTAGTTTATTAAATTACAATTTTAAATTTCCAGGGAGTTTCGTCTTGAAAACGGTGTGTAATGATGACGTGTACGCAAGACGTCACAGGTTTTTAGGAGGTATGAGCGCTGCACACACACACAGCTAAAAGTCATCTGCTTTAACAGCATAATTACACAGTATTTTGGACATCTGTGTTGCTGAATCTTTTGCAATTTGTTCAATTAATATTGGGGAAGTCAAAGTAGAAAGATGGAGTTGGGAAGCTTTAGCCTTTAGCCACACAAACACACGGTGATTCCTTGTTTAAAATCCCTGGAGGTGAAACTTTACTATGGATCAGAGCACAGTCAAGCGAACATGAATCACGACGGAATGTCAACCAGCAGGTTTCGGTCAGAAAATTGTGGTAAAAAGTCGCTTTTACCGGAGAAAAACTGAGCTTGTGCCGTCCATAGCTGCCTTCGACTCCCCTGAGACACTGCGCGTCAAGACACCCGTGGAGACACACCTCTGACTATCAGGTACTATTAAACTCACTAAATGTCACGCCTCTAAATCTGGTTTTATGTTTGATCATGTTTTGTTTTGTTTTCTGGACTCTTGTTCCATTTTGCACTCCTGGTTTGCTTTTGTTACCATGTCAACGCATTAGTTCCCACCTTGTCATGCCCCTGCCCTCAGTCCCGCACCTGTTCCTGATTATCACAGCCAGTATTTAAGTCATTTTCTTTCTGTTCATCAGTCTGGGAACATTGCTTTCATTGCTTTCATACTTCATGCCATGCTTTTCGATTCATCCACGCCAAGTAAGTTTTTGTTCGTATTTATGCCTTTGATAGTATATTTTGTTTGTTTGTAGATAGTATTGCCATTGTGCTGTTTTTGTTCTAAGTTTTAGTATAGATTAGTATCCGCCATCGAGCGCGCTTTTTGTTTTGCCTTTTTTTTTGTATTTTGAGTATAAATAAAAACAAACATGTACCTGAATCACGCCTGGCTCGTCCTGTAATCCCTCTGCGTCGAAGGAGCACAAACAATCCATGTCCAGGTCTGACACTAAAACACAAGCAACACAATAGAAAGATAAGGGATTTCCCAGAATTATCCTATTAAATGTCTCCAAAAACATCGGAATCCATCCCAATGCAATCGCGATTTTTTTTTTTTTACTTTTTTTTTTTTTTTCTAGTCCGTCGCTATCAATATCCTCAAACACGAATCTTTCATCCTCGCTCAAATTAATGGGGAAATTGTCATTTTTTTGGTCCGAATAGCACTTTTTGTTGGAGGCTCCCATTAAAATCAATGTGAATATGTGAGGAGCCCCCACACATGTGACGTCATCGTCTGCGACTTCCGGTAGAGGCAGGGTTTTTCTCTTTAGCACCGAAAATTGCGAACTTTATCGTGGATGTTCTCTACTAAATCCTTTCAGGAAAAATATGGCAATATCGCGAAATGATCAAGTATGACACATAGAATGGACCTGCTATCCCCGTTTAAATAAGAAAATCTCATTTCAGTAGGCCTTTAAGCAGCACCTTGTCAGCTGGATGGCACTCAGCAATTCCACTCCTTGACTCTCCTTGTATGAAGAGCCCTATGCTCCTTGAATTTATGCTTCTTAGCTTCTTGGCTATTTCCAGTGCCATCCAGCTTGGTATGTACTATGGTAGTTTGCATGTCTTGCAACTCCGACCCAAGTTTAGTTAGTTTTGTATACTAGACTTTGTTCTATTTTTCACGGTACGCTTTTTGTGTTCTCTTTTTCGCACCGCCGCTTTTTGTTATCTCCTATTCTTGGATCATTGTTGTGAGTGCTTTTTCGTTAAATAAAGAACTATTTTTCTCACAATCCATCTGCATCCTTGGGTTCCTCTGTTCTACATTCAATTGAACTGTGACATCTATGTAGATCCATCCAATTTCTACCGCTTATTCCCTTCAGGTTTGCTGGAGCCTGTCTCAGCGACAATCGGGCGGAAGGCGGAGTACACACTGGACAAGTCGCCACCTCACTACAGGGCCAGCACAGATAGACAGACAACATTCACACTCATACATATGTACAAAAAATACACCACATGATGTTAATTGAACAAATTGCAAAAGATTCAGCAACACAGATGTCCAGAATACTGTGTAATTATTCGATTACAGACGACTTATAGCTGGGATCGGTGCGGGGTCAAAATGTCCGTTACAATCCGTGACGTCACGCGCAAGCGTCATCCTACCGCGACGTTTTCAACAGGATACTTCCCGCGAAATTTTAAATTGTAATTTAGTAAACTAATCCGGCCGTATTGGCATGTTTTGCTATGTTAAGATTTCATCATTGATATATAAACTATCCGACTGTGTGGTCGGTAGTAGAGGGTTTCAGTAGGCCTTTAATACTATTCATGTCGTGTGGCTCCACACCTCTGAGTGCATGTGCACTCCTGCAACAGGGGACAAAAACTTCACAATGGACACACAAAGAAAGAGAAAAAAGAAGGTAAACTGTTGGTTTTATTTTTTGCATCCCCTTCAACTGATGTTTTCCTGATGGAGTTCTACTACGGAGGCTTGAGGAACTGCTCAAAGAGCATAAGGAAACATCGGCTGTGGTGTCTTTACTGTATATTATATATTTGCTCATAATGTTAACCATATCCATTTTAGGTAATTAATGATGGGCTCCATAGGGGTCATTCACGTCAAGAAGAGAATGACCCCTGTGAAGCCCATCAAGATCCAGGGAGGTGGCAGTATTTGGGCAGTACAAGTACCTGGGAGTCCACTTGAACAGAAGACTGGACTGGAAAGACAACAGCAAAACTGCATACAAAAAAGGAATGAGCAGATTCTTTTTTTCTGAAGAAGCTTTTGTCCTTTAATGTGTGCAGCAAGCTGTTGGAGATCTTTTTTTTGCAGTCTGTTGTGGCCAGTGCACTGCACTTTTCAGTGGTTTGTTAGGGGAGCAGCACCAGCAAAAGGGACTTAAACCGGATTGACAAACCGATCCGGAAAGCCAGCCAAACTATTGGCCTGCAGTTGGAGGCGTTTGTGTCAGTAAGGGACAGGAGGACACTGGACAAACTGCTGGCCATCATGGACAATCCTGCCCACCCACTTCACCAGACAATTGAGGGACAGCGGAGTTCATACTCCAACAGGCTCCTTCAGCTTCTTTCCCACAGTGTTCGATTCAAGAACTCCTTCATTCCAGACTCCATCCAGCTGTATAACCACTTGCCATACTGCAATAGATGATATCGGTCTATTTGCTGACCGCTTCTTTGTTAGCTACCTCTCTTTGTTTATAATGTATATTTTATGCTGCAGCTTTTACATATATATAAAGGACTTGTGAATATGACCAGTGTATGATCCTCTAACTACTTGGTATCGGATTGATACCCAAATTTGTGGTATCACCCAAAACAAATGTAAAGTATAAAACAACTGTAGTATAGGTAATTATTACATTTTAACAGAAGTGTAGATAGAACATGTTAAAAGAGAAAGTATGCAGGTATTAACAGAAAATGAACAAGTAGATTAATTCATTTTCTACCACTTGTCCTTAATGTTGACAAAATAATAGGTAGATAAATGACACAATATGTTATTGCATAAGTCATCATCTAAATTAGGGGTCTTTGTTTGTTTACTTACTAATACAAGACAAGTTGTCTTGTATGTTCACTATTTTATTCAAGAACAAAATTGCAATAAGGAACATATTTAATGTACCGTATGATTTTTTGGGGGGTCAAAATAAAGCCAAAAATGAATTTTTTTGTGGTACCCTTTATTTAGAAAGGTACCGAATTACTTTTGGTACAGGTACCAAAATATTGGTGTCGGGACACCTCTGATAAACACACACACCGAGCACCCACTGGCAGAAATGTAGATCGGCGCCTATGTCCATAGGGAATAGTATTTATTATTTATCTACAGTTATGTGCGGTTGCAAAGGTGTATATATGTACATGGATGTAGAAAAAAATGGTTTTGTGTGTTGTTATACCGTCCACTTGGCTGCTGTAAAACTGGAATTTTAATTAAGGTCATTAAATAGGAACATCTCACGCTATATGACAGACAGATATTAAGAAAATCCATGTTTGTCTGCTAGTAATAACCTCCCTCGGGAAAAATATGTGAAGAGAATGTTTTGTGAGATTAAATGTGTCTATTGATGCTTCCCAGGCGTGGATTCCATGCATAGTTCATCTGCTAATACTGCTGAGTATCAGCAGCTGACTTCAATGACTGAAGTTTATTGCACATGTTTTTAAGCAATTGTATTTTTATGTAATAAAACTATTTATAACATGTTTTTGACAACATTCTGACTGTTCTACGTTATTGTTAAAATGTGTAAATATTGTCTTTACAAACATTAACATTTTGCTGTCACAGATAATTTTTTATAGAAATTATTTTAAAAAAAACATTGCTACACAATAAGTGTTTGGCTCAGCTCTAGATCTCATGGTCTGTTTTCCTTCATGTCTTTTATTTTGTGTTTGTTCCTACTGGTGTATTGATTTTTTTTGGTATTCGCAGCTAGGAAGATGTACTCTATATGAATGTTACAGGAGGGCATGCCGACATCCAAAAACACAGTAGCTGTGTGTAACCATGATTACCTATGTTGTCACCCAGGGGGGCTCTGAATCCAAATGGTCCTAAAATGTGAAGGAATAGAACAAACACGGCCACGGCAGAAGCCCTTCTAGGAAATATGCAGGTGAAACTAAAAAATTTAGAATATTGTGCAAACGTTTGTTCGTGTCAATGGAAAACTAATATGTAATATAGACATATAATATGCAAAGTGAGATTGTCAAGACTTGTTTTGTTATAATTTTGATGATCATGGCTTAGTGTTTTTGAAAACCCAAAATGTTCTGAGACTTTCAAATCGGGGATTTCGTAAGCTTTAAGCCATAACTATCATAATTATATGAAAAGAAGCGTTGAAATATATTGAGTTGCATATCATTAGCCTATGCCATATACATTATTAGTATCATCTTGTAAATCCAATTGCTGAAATAAACAAACCTTGCCATATTGGATGTGGTGGATCTGCCCTGTAAACTGGTTTAGTTTCCAAATGGTTCAGTCCTCCTTCCATTTCCAGCATCCGATATGTTCTTGATGCTTTATTTTCTATTACAACAATACAACAATAGCTACCTCTATTTGTTTATAATGTATATTTTCTGCTGAATCTACTCTCTATTTTATGCTGCAAACTGTAATATATTGTACATGGTAATTATATACAGTATATTATATAAAAACATAACATATCGGTATATATCATATACTGTATAGAAAATATGTAAATATTACATATGTGTTATATTTTATATTGCTACAACACGGTACATTTTTAGTCTACTTTATACCTGCATTATTCCTCTCAAATGTCCAATATTGACAAAATTGTACTCATCTAATATCATTGTGTTTGTGCACACATTTTCTCTGTCAGGACAGCATGATTATTGCACAGGCTGGTCACCGTAAGGCCACAGATGTTGCATGTGTGGGTGTAGTGGAGTGTGCAATAGACATGCTGACTGCAGGAATGTGCATCATACTCTGTAGCCTGCAGAGTTGTTGCCCGTGAATTGAATGTTAATTTCTCCTCCATAAGGGGGTCACGCCCAAAGTACAATTGAAGCTTGAACCGCTAAGTCAAGAAACGTATGCACTATTTCACTATACTCATACTGTTTTATTATGGGGTAGTGAAATATGAAAGTTAGTTATTAGGTGTATAAATGTTAGCGATATGCATTAAAAGTATGAATTTATATTTTACTATGCTATTCTTATCAGAATGACATTTTGATTAATAAAATTAGTATTAGTCACATTGTTTTCAATGTATTGTACAAGAACATGAGTGCACTGATATACTTTGTGTGAGAACTTCAAATTTCAAGTACACTGTTTATTTGTATATCATTTCCCTATTATGACTGATGCATGATTTAGTTTTTTCATACAAAGATCCTTGGTTCAATCCTGGGTCTTTCTGTGTGGAGTTTGCATGTTCTCCCCGTGACTGCGTGGGTTCCCTCCGGGTACTCCGGCTTCCTCCCACCTCCAAAGACATGCACCTGGGGATAGGTTGATTGGCAACACTAAATTGGCCCTAGTGAGTGAATGTGAGTGTGAATGTTGTCTGTCTAACTGTGTTGGCCCTGCGATGAGGTGGCGACTTGTCCAGGGTGTACACCGCCTTTTGCCCGAATGTAGCTGGGATAGGCTCCAGCACCCCCCGCGACCCCAAAAGGGACAAGCAATAGAAAATTGGAGTGCACTGAAATACTTTGTGTGAGAACTTCAAGTTCAAGTCCACTGTTTATTTGTACATCATTTCCCTATTATGACTGATGCATGATTTAGTCTTTTCATACGAAGGTCCTGGGTTCAATCCTGGGTCTTTCTGTGTGGAGTTTGCATGTTCTCCTCGTGACTATCTGGGTTCCCTCCGGGTACTCCGGCTTCCTCCCACTTCCAAAGACATGCACCTGGGGATAGGTTGATTGGCAACACTAAATTGGCCCTAGTGTGTTAACTACAGGACTGGACACTGGCTGAGAGTTGGTTGGCGGCCGAGAGTGGAGTCGGCTCTCTTGGTTGCTTTCTTGGGTCTGCTTCTGTCTCTGGCCATGCTCCTCCACCCCAGCAGACGAGGGCGTGGAACACCGCAGAGGCCACCACAGTGTATATGTTTCTTTTACTTTTTATTCATAGCTGTATGTAGAAATGGCTGGTTGTATCAGCTCCGCTGCTTTAATGTCTCTCATGTTCTTTGTCTTCTTTGATGTTTGATGTTTCCCTCTTACATACATGTGAGAGGGATGTGTACTATGGCTATGAGTTGTTATTGTTTTTTTCCCTTGGCCTCAGTCTGGAACCCCTCTCCAGGGACCCAGGCTTAGACCGATTTTTTTATTTTATTTTATTTTATTTCAATCTTCTATTTTTTTCTCCCATTCCCCCCACTTGTTTACCTGTATCTCACCTTTTTTTTAAGGGGTGCTGGAAGACCTGTCAGCGATCCTGTTCTGTCTCCCTGTAATGTTTGTCTGATCTTGAATGGGATTGTGCTGAATTTTTTTGTTTTCCTGAAGGAACTCTCCTGAAGGAATGAATACAGTACTATCTAATCTCATATAATCTACTGTATTTCCTTGAATTGCCGCCAGGGCGCTAATTAATTTAAAACCTCTTCTCACTCCTGCGCCTACCAAAGGCATGCGGTAAAAGTAAGCATGCGCTAATTATTTTAAAACCTTTTCCCACTCTGGCACTTGCCAATGGTATGGAGTAAAAATTTGAGTGTGATGTAAGCTTGGACCTTAAATCCTACTGAATAGCTCTTAATCTTCTTCCCTTTATGCGATTTCAAATTATTGAAATCAGCCTCCTCCATTTTGAAAATGTCACTCGTTTGACCAGGCGGCAATACTAAGCATGCGCTAATGATTTTGGGAAGCGAGTTTGACCCGGCAGTAATTCAAGGCAGGCGCATACTATATGCCCTGCGGCAATTCAAGGAAATACGGTAATCCAATCTAAGAATGTGAGTGTGAATGTTGTCTGTCTACCTGTGTCGGCCCTGCGATGAGCTGGCGATTTGTCCAGTGTGTATCCTGCCTTCCGCCTGAATGCAGCTGGGATAGCCTCAAGCAACCCCCACGACCCCAAAAGGGACAAGCGATAGGAAATGTATGGATGTATGGAAACACTATGGCGAACAATGACCACACAGCACCACCAAACATAAGACAAAAACACATTATTATTAATAATAAGTCGATTTAGTTTACCTAATGAAATCATCATTTGTAATTTTGCTGTAGACATAATTATTTATTCGATTTGACATAAAAAAAATATCTTAATTGCGGCAACACGTCACATTGCAAAACAGGATATCCGGTTAAACCGGAAGTATACGTTTGGCGTTCCCGGTCGGACAAAGATCTCTTCTTTCACTCTAATTTAAATTTCTACCAATCAGGCACAATTGAAAAATAACCTATATTATGATAGCGCAAATAATATACTCGTCTTTTCATTTTGGCGTTAAAAAGGTATTTATTTTTTGCTTCACCATGGTGATACTTTATCTGCGGAAAAGAGGTTAGTTAATAAGCGGTGCACTGGCTAGCGCGCTTGTTAGCAGGCAAGAAGGCAGCCACCTGTCAGCAAACTACCAGCTTTGTTAATGGCTACTAACTAAGAAAACTACCTACTAGTTAATGGACACTAACTAAGCAAACTACCTACTAGTTAATGGACACTAACTAGATCCTCTCACCAAAAACGCGCTTTTCACCTAAATGCCCGAACACGGACCGAGGATGAATGGGTTTTCTCTGAGTGAACTATGTTGGCTGTTCTGTTGTCCGCCTTGTCCCAGTCGCATCGCGGCCAAACTAGCCTTCCTCCCCCCAGAGCCCACCTATTCCGTGCAGACGGACGCTAGCGGCGCTACGAGCTTACATCTGACCGAGCGAGCCGACTGGCAGTACTCCCAGCGGGAACTGGACGTGGTGGAGGTGCTCAGCACCAGGAGCAGCAGGGGCAACCGGGTGGGTTGCGTCTTTGTGCGCAGTGCTCCGAACAGCCGCTACACGCTCCTCTTCTCCCACGGAAACGCCGTCGATTTGGGACAGATGTGCAGCTTTTACATCGGCCTGGGCTCCAGGATCAACTGTAACGTCTTCTCCTACGACTACTCGGGCTATGGAGTCAGCAGTGGAAAACCCTCCGAGAGCAACCTGTATGCCGACATCGAGGCGGCCTGGCAGGTCTTGACCAACAAGTGAGTTACAAGGGGTATAACTGCTGCTAATTAGGCTCTACACAAGTGTTCTGGTTTAAGTCAGTCAACAACGATACAATACATTCCAAAAATAAACACTGCAGTCAAAATACCGTTTTGGTATCGGTCCAACACCAAGTAAATGCAGGACCAGTGTTACTGATACCGATACTTCTTCATTTTGAAATCGTTGAATGTGTGGGGTGGAGGCGTGGCGAGGGGCGCGGTCAATATTACATCATTATATATGACGTTATGATCATTTTTGAATTGCAATGATGCATATCCATCCATTTCCTACCGCTTATTCCCTTTGGGGGCGCTGGTACCTATCTCAGCTAGAATCGGGCGGAAGGCGTTGTACACCCTGGACAGGTCGATAGACAGACAACATTCAAGTTAAAAACGTGTTCTAACAAGATCACATTTAAAGGCCTACTGAAACCCACTACTACCCACCACGCAGTCAGATGGTTTATATATCAATGATGAAATATTAACATTGCAACATATGCCAATATGGCCTTTTTAGTTTACTAAATTGCAATTTTAAATTTCTCGGTAGTTTTTTCTTGAAAACATCGCGTAATAATGACGTGTACGCTTGACGTCAGGGGCTGTTAGGGAATATGAGCGCTGCGCACACACACAGCTAAAAGTCGTCTGCTTTAACGGCATAATTACACAGTATTTTGGAGATCTGTGTTGCTGAATCCTTTGCAATTTCTTCAATTATTTTGGACAAGTCAAAGTGGAAAGATGGAGTTGGGAAGCTTTAGCCTTTAGCCACACAAACACACGGTGATTCCTTGTTTAAAATTCACGGAGGTGAAACTTTACTATGGATCACACCGAACATGGATCCCAACTTAATGTAAAACAGCAGGTTTCGGTGGGAAAATTGTGGTAAAAAGTCGCTTCTTACCGGAGAAAAGCTGAGGTTGTGCCGTCCATAAAGCTGCCGTCGACTTCCCTGAGACACTGCACGTCAACACCCGACCGTGGACACACACCTCCGACTATCAGGTACTGTTAAACTCACTCAAACACTAGCAACATAAGGGATTTCCCAAAATTATCCTAGTAAATGTGTCTTAAAAACATCGGAATCCGTCCCAATGCAATCGCCCTTTTTTTTTTTAACTAGTTTTTTTAATAATTTATTTTTTTTCTAGTCCGTCGCTATCAATATCCTCAAGCACAAATCTTTCATCCTCGCTCAAATTAATGGGGAAATTGTCGTTTTCTCGGTCCGAATAGCTGTTTTTGTTGGAGGCTCCTATTAGAAACAATGTGAAGATGTGAGGAGCCATCAACATGTGATGTCATCGTTTGCGACTTCCTGTAGAGGCAGGGCTTTTGTGTTAGCAAGCAAAAGTTGCGAACTTTATCGTCGATGTTCTCTACTAAATCCTTTCAGCACAAATATGGCAATATCGTGAAATGATCAAGTATGACACATAGAATGGACCTGCTATCCCCGTTTAAATAAGAAAATCTCATTTCAGTAGGCCTTTAAAACACTGTTTAAAAAAGAAGTACGAAGAGGAAAGAGAGTGATGCCCTCAGCACAGAGCGATGGGAGAGAGGTGTATGGTCAGAGAGTGTTTGGGCCCGTGTGTGTGTTTTGTCTCGTCTTGTCTTGTCTCATAGTATTGTTAGTTTACAGGAGTTTTTCCTGTTTTTGTTTATAGAGTATTGTTCTTGTATTATATTGTTTATGTTAAAATGAGTGAGAGGGGTCGGGCTATTAATATAAGCATCTGCATCATCCAACCCCTTTTCAAGCCTTGCATAAATATATCTGCCAAAATGTAAAAAAAACCAACTGTGTTTAGTTGTACTGTGCAGGTTTGAAATAAATATTTCCATTAAAAAAATTCACACTAACATTCACACAATAGGGCCAATTTAGTGTTGCCAATCAACCTATCCCGAGGTGCTTGTCTTTGGAGGTGGGAGGAAGCCAGAGTACCCGGAGGGAACCCACGCAGTCACGGGGAGAACATGCAAACTCCACACAGAAAGATCCCGAGCCCGGGATTGAACCCAGGACTACTCAGGACCTTCATATTGTGAGGCAGACGCATTGCTGCCCCAATGATGCATACATTTTCTTTAAAAAGGCTATAGAAATGTTTTATCCATACATCCATTTTTTACCACATGTCCCTTACGGGGTCTCGTGGGGTGCTGGAGCCTGTTGATTGATTGATTGATTGATTGAAACTTTTATCAGTAGATTGCACAGTGCAGTACATCCATCCATCCATCCATTTTCTACCACTTATTCCCTTTGGGGCCGCGGGGGCGCTGGTGCCTATCTCAGCTACAATCGGGCTGAAGGCGGGGTGCACCCTGGACAAGTCGCCATCTCATCGCTGGGCCAACACAGATAGACAGACAACATTCCCACTCACATTCACACACTAAGGCCAATTTAGTGTTTCCAATCAATATTTAAAACACATGTTTTTAGTTATTATTAACGTATATTTTTCTTATATTTCTGACATTTTTCTGATATCAGAATCGGCTTTATTGGCCAGCTGTGATGTATTTATCAGACTTAAAGTAAAGCCACACATCTGAGACTTAAAGTAAAGCCAAATATCTGACATTGGTCCACGCACTTGGTTCTAGCACACCGCTGTTAGATTGGATCGGGACACCCTACAGCGTGTCTGGGTAGGCCTGGGCGGCGATACGGCCCGAAAATAGAATCTTTGATTTTTTTCACCAAAAATGTAATCCAAAACTCTTTCAGGCTGTATTTTGGAGCGATATTTGCCACCGAGCTCACAAGTTGGAGTATGCTTACTCTTTTGCATTGATCTGATAACTGACCATATAGCGGTTAGAGTAAAAAAGCTCTTACAGTCAAAATAATTTCCATTCATCCATTTTCTACCGCTTGTCCCTTTTTAAAGAAACCATCAAATACAAAAGACAGAGGTAATTGAAAACAAGTTTTGCTTTTATTTGATCCAAAATAGTTGTTTGAAATGGCACTGCATTCACTGCAAACTTTGTATGTGTATGTTATCTTTAGACCAGTAATAAATTCTACTTTTTATGCAATCCTTCTGCTTGAACAAAAATGTAAGGTTGTACATGATATGCAAATAAATAAATAAGTAAAACATTGAGATGACTATATCATTCTAGTAAGTGGATAAACACAGGCTTTTCCCTGAAGTATCTTGGGCTGCTTGTTGGTGTGTGTGCTGATGCTAAAGACATATACAACTATATTAATGCATTATAATTCCACAAGTTTTGCAGCACCGCTGTCCAGATTTGATGTGCAGAGCGACTACTTAAGTGATCGCTCTGTGCATAGTTCTCTTTTTTTTTTTCAACTAAACTGTACATGGTACGTTAGGTGGATGATTTTGCCATAGTAAGCTGCTTCTTAGGTGGAGTTTTTTGTTGTTGTGGTCAGGTTCGACTTGTAAAGAGTTGCATTTCCCCCACTCAGCTTGATGGTGTTTCAGATGCTGGATTACGTTTGTTGTACTCCTGCCTTTCCTAAATAAATTTTGCTGCATGCAGTGATTTTTTTCACACCTGTTGCCGCAATTTTAAAGCACTGACAAATCTTTCTTTTCTTTGCAGCAAACGTCTTGTTCTCATTAGCTTTTATATTCGTCATGTTTTGCTAGGCTTGTGGATCTTCGCTAATGAAATGAGAGGGCGGGTGAGGGATACGGAAGCTCATAGGGGCAAAAAAAATGATGCTGGAGCAAGAGGAGGAGAAATATAGATTTTTTTCTGCAACAAAAAACTTGAATTTATTGATAAAAATTGATCTATCGCCCTGGCGGAGGTCTGGGTTGGGTTTGACCTCAAGCCTCAATCAAATCGTGAGGGACGAATGCGTTCATACTGCACTACAGACCTGATGACAGAGAATATACAATATTATGTGTTCACAGATGCTACAAAGTGGTTGTTTGAGCTGACTACAGCTAGTCCTGGATTGTCTCACTCATTATTGCTTCAGTCACTCACATGATTCTCACAGAATGAGGCAAAAATACATCCTTACCTACTGTAGTTAGTGGCAGCACTACCAAAACAAGAGACATTAACCACAAAAGAGGGTTTTCAAGCTCTGGCTTCTCTTTGGCACTATCAGTAGCCATGACTCCCGCCAGTCAAAGGCTGGTCTGCATTTGTTAAAGATTATGTGTGTGACGCTATAAAAGCCTTGTAGACAAACACCATATGTTTGTACTGTTACTTCAACTAATTCATGTACACACAATATGAATTAGTATGTGTACATTGTTGGACCACTATACTTAATCTGTTCCATTATTAATTTATGTAGTTATATTTACTTTTGTGTTTAGATGTTATTTATTCTTAATCCTTTGTCGATGTGATGGTCCTGCATTTTGATTGGTACGTATTTTAATTTGGTTAATGTATATGTGAAAATTATGAAACTATATCTTCATAATACTGTATGTTTCAAATTATATGTTTCATTAAAAATGTTTTTTTGCACACAGATACAGAGTACCACCTGAGAACATCATCCTGTATGGTCAGAGCATTGGCACTGTGCCCACCATTGATTTGGCTTCCCGTCATGAATGTGCAGCCGTCATCCTGCACTCTCCACTCATGTCGGGACTGCGAGTGGCTTTCCCCGCCACACGTAAAACCTACTGTTTCGATGCTTTCCCCAGGTGATTATTACACGCACACAATAATCACAATAAATGCAAACACTGCATTTAGTCTTGTTCAGTGGTTGAATGGTTGCCTCTCATCAATATGTTACAGGGTTGAAGTCTGTGCTATCTTCAGCCTTTCCCTGTGCTGTGTTTACCACAGATTGGCAATGTATTAGTGGGTGTGATGGGGAAGGATGTCATGGTATTAGGGCTATCAATTTATTAAATTTTTAAAAATCAGATTAATTACATTTTGGAATTTGGATTAACCGGTATTATTCACAGGTGATTACTGAAATTAATTTAAGAAAAGAGCCCAATATCTGCACACAATTTAAATTTTATTGTCAGAATGTCATCTAGGAACGTTTTTAAATGTTTTAACAACTTGGCAACAGTTTTATCTAAAGTTCTTTCAAGCTGTATTTTGGAGCGATATTTTCCACCGAGCACACAAGTTGAAGTATGCTTACTCATTTGCATAATCTGATCAATGACCATATAGCGGTTAAGGTAAAAAAGATCTTACAGTCAAAATAATTTGCATGATTAATATCAGTGTGTACAAATATAATGCAATACTTTTTTTTTATTAATTACCTGAGGTAACACATTAATATGGACAGCCCTACAAAGTTAATTTGCACAATTGGTTATGTCTAGGGATGTCACGGTGTTTGTGACCAAAATGATCACGGTTATCATTATTGGGGTATTTTTAAATGTGTTCAAAATGTTCAAAAACTACTTTTACTAAAATCTTTTAACCAAGTTTGATTTAAAAACAAAAACAAAACACAGACAACAAATAAATGTATGTATCTCAAGTAGAAAATAGTATGTAAATTTGAAAGCAACACAAGCATTATAAACAGTGTAATAAAACAGAAACAAAATATTAACATCCATCCATCCATTTCCTACCGCTTGTCCCTCTCGGGTTTGCAGGGGGTGCTAAAGACTATCTCAGCTGAAAATATTAACATACATAAATACAAAATAAATGTGAAAACTGTGCAAGATGGCATCTTATGGACATAAGACATAACTGCACATTTTCTTCATATAGATATAGTGTTCGTATATGAGATTTAGTCTTACATAAATAGCTGAATGGTTATGGCCAAAATAATAAGTAAGAGTATTTTTTTATCAATATTGAAATTACAATTATTAATTAAGTTTATTTAAAAAAAACAATGTTGGGGTGTGAACGCAATGCCATCATGAACGTTATACATATTTTTGAATACAAATATTTGTGTTTTTGTTCACTAATGGTATCAGCGTGTCAGATTTTTCTGACATTTTTTGATGCCTTTATCTCTATTTCTACATTTTCATAGAGAGAGTAGGGTTGGGCGATATATCAATATACTCGATGTATCGTGGGTTTGTCTCTGTGCGATATAGAAAGTGACTATCGTGATATTCGAGTATACGTTCTCACGCAGTTTCTTTTAGCTGCTGGGATTACACTACAGGCTCTTCCCACTCTTTGTTGTCTCTCCTTCTCACAGACAGCAAGCACATTGATTGATTGATTGATTGATTGATTGAAACTTTTATTAGTAGATTGCACAATTCAGTACATATTCCGTACAATTGACCACTATATGGTGACACCTGAATAAGATTTTCAACTTGTTTAAGTCGGGGTCCACGTTAATCAATTCATGGTAATTAATTGATTTACCGTCTTACACACGCAACATAGGCATACACCCTCGCGGAGCGGAGAGGTAGCAGCATGGGTATCGTTAGCTGTGGTGCGAGTGGTTATACGAGAAAAAGAAGATGCAAATCTGTTAACAAATCAAGGAAGAATTAATTCCCAAGAAAAACAGTAAAAGGAGAATTAATTCCCAAGAAAAACAGTAAAGGGGTCCATCGTCTGGCGGTGGTTTGGCTTCAAGTGGGAATATGTCGAACATAGAACCGTAATTTGTCAAGTGTGCGGCAAAAGCGTTGCTACAAAAAGTAGCATTTCTGCTGATACGTAGCATCATTTGAAAAGTCACCTGCGAGAGAATGAGGAGTGCTTACTCCGCATGTCAACATCTCCATTTGTTGCCACACCAACAAAATGCCGAGGCAACCTTTTCCACATCAACACCGTATGAAAAAAATAGTCAACAACGTCTGCAGCAATCTTCATCAACACCGTATGAAAAAAATAGTCAACAACGTCTGCAGCAATCTACTACATAGCGATTTGATTTCCGATTATGCAGCTCATTTCTATTTGACAGTTAGAGTGAGGTATTTTTTGAGTTATGTACATGTATAAGTACTAAATGTATGTACATGTGCATGCTGTATCGGAACACATCCATTAATAGTTTGAGCAGAAATTTGTCTTAGAGGAATTAACCATACACCATAAAATATTAACAAAATGCTGTGTCACATGGATGTTTAAAAAAAAAAAAAAAACTTTGTGAAATGAAATTAACACAAGTAATGTATACATTATGTAAAAAATCTTTCAGAGAAAGGTCCATGCGGTTGCCGTGGCGTTAGTGCTAGTGCGCATGCGCCGACGCTGCGGCCGTTCTGTTTACAGGAAGTAAGCAATGTTGCCTGAAATCGATTAATAGATGACGTTTTTTCGGCAATTAAAAATTAAACTGTACTACTAACCGTCTGGAATTTCAAAGCGGTTTACCATTCCATCCCTAGCTGTGATACATGCATTCTTTTTCAGAATGGGTAAACATGTTATACATATACTTAAAGATATATCTGTGTTATTGGTTATTAGCATGAACTAGGGCTGGGCGATATGGCCTTTTATTAATATCTCCATATTTTTAGGCCATGTGAGGATACACGATATATATATCTCTATATTTTGCCTTAGCCTTGAATGAACACTTGATGCATATAATCACAGCAGTATGATGATTCTATGTGTCTACATTAAAACATTCTTGTTCATACTGCATTAAAGGCCTACTGAAACCCACTACTACCGACCACGCAGTCTGATAGTTTATATATCAATGATGAAATATTAACATTGCAACACATGCCAATACGACCTTTTTAGTTTACTAAATTGCAATTTTAAATTTCCCGCAAACTGTCGTGTTGAAAACGTCGCGGTATGATGACGCGTGCTTTTGACGTCACCGGTTGTAGCGGACATTATTTTCCAGCCCGATCCAAGCTATGAGTAGTCTGCTTTAATCGCATAATTACACTGTATTCTGGACATCTGTGTTGCTGAATCTTTTGCAATTTGTTGAATTAATAATGGAGAAGTCAAAGTAGAAAGATGGAGGTGGGAAGCTTTTAGCCTTTAGCCACAAAAACACAGCTGGTTTTTCCTTGTTTAAAATTCCCGAAAATGAAGCTTTACTATGGATCAGAGCGGTCAAGTGAACATAGATCCCGACTACATGTCAACCGGCAGTTTTCGGTGAGAA
Source organism: Nerophis ophidion (assembly GCF_033978795.1). Taxonomy (NCBI): domain Eukaryota; kingdom Metazoa; phylum Chordata; class Actinopteri; order Syngnathiformes; family Syngnathidae; genus Nerophis; species Nerophis ophidion. The sequence continues at coordinate 43,250,866 of NC_084612.1, forward strand.
AATTGTGGTAATAAGTCGCCTCTTACCGTAGACATCAGTGGACCTTCCGTCCTGCTGCAGCTGCCATGACTTCCCTCAGAGACTCTGGCGTCAACACACCCGTGGCCACACCAACTTTCAGATACTATTTAATCTCACTAAAACACTAGCAACACAATGGCAGATAAGGGATTTTCCAGAATTATCCTAGTAAATGTGTCTAAAAACATCTGAATCGCTCCCAATGCAATTACATTTTTTTTTTCTAGTCCTTCACTCTAAATTTCCTCATTCATTAATCTTTCATCCTCGCTCAAATTAATAGGGAAACTGTCGCTATCTCGGTCCGAATAGCTCTAGCTGCTGGTGGCTATGATTGTAAACAATGTGAGGATGTGAGGAGTCCTACAACCCGTGAGATCACACGCACATCGTCTGCTACTTCCGGTAAAGGCAAGGCTTTTTTATTAGCGACCAAAAGTTGCGAACTTTATCGTCGATGTTCCCTGCTAAATCCTTTCAGCAAAAATATGGCAATATCGCGAAATGATCAAGTATGACACATAGAATGGACCTGCTATCCCGGTTTGAATAAGAAAATCTAATTTCAGTAGGCCTTTAATATATGCTCAATTTAAACTTTCATGCAAAGAGGGAAATCACAACTAAGTCAATTTACCAAGTGTATTTATTAAAGTTATTAAGCAGTGGCACAAATATTCATGTAAATTCCAAAACAGAAAGTGCAAGATTGTCAGAGATATTTTAAAACAAGCTATCAGTGCACTTTTGTGCATGATGCCACGAAGATGACATATCAAATTAACACTAAATTAAAGTGTACTTTTTGTACAAAATGCCACTACAATAGTTTAAAACAAAGTGCACTTTTGTGCATGATGTCACACAAGATATTTAAACAAGTGTCAAATAAAAGTGAGCTGCATAATAGGAAATCTCTTTCGCTATGTGGTAGGTTCCTGCAGACGTTATCGCCTTCTGTTGTTGGCTTCTTTTTCATACGGTGTTACACTGGAAATGATTGCTTTGGCATTTTGTCGGTGTGGCACCGGCCGGAGATGTTGACATGCAGAATTTCAAGCACTCTTCATTCTCTAGCGGGTGACTTTTTAAATGGTGCTACACATTAGCAGTGCTGCTACTTTTTGTAGCAACGCTTTTGCCGCTTGCTTGTAAAACATCTTCCCGCTTGAAGCCAAACCACCGCCAGACGATGGACTCCCTGCTGTTTTTCTTGGGAATTAATTCTTCCTTCATTTGTTACCACACCGCTAGCATCACAGCTAACTTTACTATGTCGCTATCTGTCTGTTCGGTGAGGGCGTATGAGGTTGTGACAATGTTTGACGTATGTATGATGGTGCGCTTGTTTTATGTCTATGTGAGAAGCAAAAAAATAGTGCAAAAGGAGAAACTATTCATCCCTGAACACCATGGAGTTCATGTAGGCTCAATGATGCAGTAACATTATAATATCAACTATCACAGACAGAAACTCTTCATTTAACATCATGTCCTTTATTGCTGCTTCAACACAGCTCAATCAACACAGAAAAAGGTAAAGTGAAATAACAGACCGACAGGGCTTTGCTGTCGTAACACACACACACATGTGGTCTGAATATGCACTGCTGATTGGCTCTTATCGCTCTGAATACGCACTGCTGATTGGCTGTTACTGCTTTGCATGTAACCAATCAGATGGTTGTATGGGTGGGACAATGCTGGGTGATGTGTACAGACATACACAGAGGCAGAACGGAGCAGAGAAGCTTGTTAAGACTTTAGCATAGGGGGCTACTTAATATGTTCGTGTAGTAACTTGTTCGGTACACCACCGAACCGGACCAAAACGGTACCGTTACACCCCCAATAAATAAATATATATATGTGTGTGTGGGGAAAAATCACAAGACTATTTTATCTCTACAGAACTGTTTCATGAGGGGTTCCCTCAATCATCAGGAGATTTTTAAATTAAAAAAAAAAAAAAATCTCCTGATGATTGAGGGAACCCCTCATGAAACAGTTTTGTAGAGATGAAATAGTCTTGTGATTTTTCCCCGCACATACATATATTGCGCTCTACCACGGTATCGAGCACTATTCTCTGCATAATCCAATTAAGACATATATATTTATATATATATATATATATATATATATATATATATATATATATATATATATATATATATATATATATATATATATATATATATATATATATATATATATATATATACATTGCGCTCTACCACGGTATCGAGCACTATTCTCTGGATAATCCAATCAAGACATATATATATACATATATATATATATATATATATATATATATATATTGTTAATACATCAGATAGTATTAGTATATATAATCAATGTATTATGTTTAATTATTGATATTAATAATATGTCTGCAAGGCTCCTTTTGACGCATACTGTAATGTGTCTTTTTCGTTTTTTGGACATTGGTGCGCATAGCATAGCTGGAAGACTAGATGCATGAGAACTGCAGTAGCCTGCTAAGTAAAAAAAAAAAGGGCATACTTGGCAAGCAGGCATCCTTGATTTAATTCTTGTGCCTTTTAAAACCACAGAATGTTCAGACACTTTGGCCCCATTCGCCATAAACTCAGAAATATTTGTTGTCGCTGCTCATTCATATCCATGGAATACAGACGTTTGGCGGTACTGTGTGGATATTATTATCTCTCCTCCATCCATCCATTTTCTACCACTTATTCCCTTTGGGGTCGCGGGGGATGCTGGTGCCTATCTTGGCAGCAATCGGGCGGAAGGCGGGGTATACCCTGGACAAGTCGCCACTTCATCGCAGGGCCAACACAGATAGACAGACAACATTCACACTCACATTCACACACTTGGGCCAATTTAGTTTTGCCAATCAACCTATCCCCTAATTTATTAATTTACTTGCTAATGTCCTCCTTTTCGCTGGCTACCGTCAGCTGTAACCCTGGACAAGTCGCCACCTCACCGCAGGGCCAACACAGATAGACAGACATCATTCACACTCACATTAATTCATTCTCGAGGACCAATTTATAACATGTAAAAAGATAATGTTTGGACATTGCCCATGTTCTAATCTTGATGCATCAGCGAATTAATAATTGTCCCACCTCTACTACCCACCTTGAATGTTGGAATTGAATTTGGCAGGTTAAAAAAAAGGAAACATGTTCTTCTGTACAGCTATAGTTTCCACAATGAAGTTACGGTTAAACAAAACAAAGAAAGGACATAAATATACACATGAAGTGCACATCCTGTACATGTATGCGTCATGTTAAGTCGACAATGCAGCTTGGTATAAACTAAAAAAAAGAAATACAGGATAAATGTTGACTCCTTGCTTGATGCTAACATGCGATAACTGAAGCTAATGCTAAATTAGCATTATATTTGTTTCAAACATTTACCAAATGAAAAAAATGGACATAAACTTTCTCTACAATTTTCAAAAATGGATTTGCAATAAATTACATGTTAATGTGAATTAGACGTTTATGTTTGCTCTTTTAGTATTCTTTGAAGCAAGCAGTCTTGTCCCATGAGAACCCCCCCATAAAGACCCTTTGAAAAAAAAGTGGATGTGTTGTGTTTTCCAAAGAGTCATATTTTGGTCTGCACTTCCACTAGTTGTGTTTTTTTGTCTTTCCAGTATTGACAAGGTGTCCAAGGTGACATCTCCAGTGCTGGTTATCCATGGCACAGAGGATGAAGTGATTGACTTCTCACACGGCTTAGCCATGTACGAGCGCTGCCCCCGTGCTGTGGAGCCCCTCTGGGTGGAGGGAGCGGGCCACAATGACATAGAACTCTATGCACAGTACCTGGAGAGGCTGAAACGCTTCATTTCCTTTGAACTTCCCACATCCTGAGTGGGATCAGCGGTGCCAGGCCAGGGTTCAAGTCAACAGCCTTCTCTTTACCCGCCTTCAATTTCACGTCTTAGCACGGACAAAGATGCAGTCAGCAGATCTCTGAACTTGGAGACACTTGGGGGCGGTAATAGAAAGATGTCCTGGAAGAGGAGGTCAAGGTTCAAACCAGGCCAGGTCAGGCGTCGTGCTCAGCCGTGCAATATCAGCAAAACCTTGCTGGTGCTTGTACATGTGGACCCAATTTGACGAGCAGCCCGCGTCTTCACGGCAGCTGCTTCTCAATCCAAAGTCATTCCTTAAGTTCCTTCCCTTTGTCCTCACGCTGCTCATCTGTTTTATGTCTTTCTGTCATCTGCTTTTTCTTCTCAGCAGAGGCAGACGTGGTTTATTTTTATATGATTTTTTACTCACACGAGAACAATCCATTTGTTTCAATTTTGTACTATTCAGGGTTAACCACACTAACTCACTTGAACTGTGCTTTCAGGTGTTCATTTCCTCTACATCAGTGCAGTTTTATCTCTGAACATTCCCAAATTGTTGTTGTTTTTGAGATGATTCCATCAAAGTGATCCCACCTCATATCACAACTTTACAGCTGGGATTTGTGTAGCACTGACTGCTCGTCTTTGTTCCCATGAGACTGTTATTAGCTTTGAAGTGTGGAAGCGTACCTCAACTAAACCAGCAATTTCAGGGCTAATCTTCAGTCAACTAGTGCGCCCCTGGCAGTACACAAAATGTATTCTCTAGTGGGAATAACACCAGCACATGTATTGCTTGTCCTGCTGAAAAGACCAGGGTACTTGCTTGCTTGCTTTGAGGTCTGTGTCGTTTATCCATCACTTTACGATCCAAATCAAGCCTTCCTCTCAGAAGGCTTCCAGAAACCTTGTCGAGCAGAGAGTGACTCCAGAAGTTCTGTTTTCACTAACCAATAGGCGTGTAACGTTACGCCATCGTCACAGTTCAATACACACCTCACTTTTAAGGTCCCGTTTCATATTGGGTACAGTAATGGAACAAAATACAAGATTTTCAAACGCTTGCGGCTCATTTTCCAATTGATGAGATCTTGTCATAGTCGTAACAGTTTCATCCTTTGCAATTGCAACTTCATTTTTTTTGTAAAATTTAAAATGTTTTCCACAAAATATTATGACTTTATTTTTCTAAAATTATGTTTTTTGGGTAAAAGTTTAGCTTTTTTTCTTGTAAAATTATTACATTTCCCATGGTATAATGTAAAATATTTTTTTCTGTACTATTTCAACTTTAAATCTTGTAAAATTCCAAGTTAAAAATATACAAAAGTTAAGAATTAAGGCTAGGACTTCACAATATATGTGTTAAGATACAGTATTGCAATACGACAATATATTGCAATATCCTACATAGGTAACTGATCAATTTAAAATGTAGTTTAAAATAGGTGTTGTATAAATGTATAATAGGTGACAGAATAGTACTGAGACAAAAACCATGTAAATCAAATGACTCATTAATTTTAATAGTACAAAAGCTGTCAAGTTTCTTGCCATTTCGATGTCAAGAACATCTTATGTCCACTTCTTGTGCTGCCTTTCTCGCCACTAAGCCAGCACAGTGAAGTAACAGTACAGCAACACAATCATCTTTGAGTTGAAATCATCCCAAAACCCGAATTTAAAAACATTTTCTTTACATCATTATAAAGTGGCATGATATATTTCCATATCAATATTTGTTCCACTCTATTTAGAATTTGTCTCTGAAGTTAAGTGCAAGGATGCAAGTGTTCCCTGGTAAGAGGCTTACTGACAAGAAGGTTTTCAAGCTCTGCATTCTCCTTGGCAGTACCATCAGCCCTGACTCCTGCTGGCCAAAGGCTGCACTGCATGGTATTTGTTGACTGAAAAGACGTGGGACACCATAGACAATTCCTGTCCCTCGCTCGTAGGTTCTGTGCCGTCACACTGCTGGTGACCACTCAATCACTGTGGCGGCTGGAAAAGTATGTTTTTAGGCACTCAAACTCTGCTGCAAGTATGTGTGCCACATCCCAGCCCCTCTCCATGTACACTTTTGTCAGGCTGGAAGTCCAAAAATGTGAATTTCACACTAAGGAGAAGCTTAATGATAAGGACATGAAAATAGTATTTCATGTCCTGGTGGCTTTTTATGTCTCCTTGCAAATGTAAAACAGGATGACGTTGAATCAAGAAGTTAAAGTGAAAATGAAGTATGTTAAAATGTGAAGTTTGATGCAATGCAGCCTGTGAATTAGTGAACATGTTTTCATGATGCTAGTCTTATGTTGTAGGTGGTGAACCACACATGAACTTTACTCCTTTCTAGGATGTGATGGCACCTCATTAGTCTTAATTTGTTGTTTTGATTCTGATTTGAAAGGTTGCTAGATTGGCATGTAGCGGTTGAAGCCACACTTGATCTTTACTGTCTTGACACTGGAAACACTGTTATGCAAATATGAAGAAGTGCAACTAGAAAAATGTGATTTTAGTGAAGTGTTCAAAAAATGCGATATGCCTTAACCAGTTGCTACTGTCATTGTTGTTGTAAGAAATGCAACACAATGGATGTTTTAATACGTAATAAAGACATTATCGAGATACATCACGTGTCATTCTTTTATTGAACTACACATACACAACATGGGCATCAATGTCCTCTACTTTTTGGACTTTTCATGCTTTACTTGAACCAAACCCTTTTTTCGGGGTGAAATGATTGTACTGTTGTGCTTGTAATGTGAAAACAAGACAACTTGAAGTATCTTTTGACATGCAGAAACGTGTGCACCGTTTATTCCATCAAAGAAGAGACTGAATGACTGCTTACATCAAAGTAACTCAAAATTGCGGTCACAACAAACCGCCACCTTTGAAAAAATCTCCTGATAGTCACTTGAAGGAGCCGCGCCAAATTACTCACTCTTAACTGCATGCTGTCTATGAATGCTAAACAAGAACAACATTGTTATGTGCACAATGACAGTGAATAATGACGACAAAGTCAAGTCAACAGGTGTGGTGAATTATGTCTTTAAATCAACCACTACACATGTCTCCCCAGAATTCACCATCACAAAATAACTAAACAGTCAATGGACAAGGGGACGGGCGGGCCGACCAGACCGGGTGCACCGAACTGGTACTAACGCCGGGGAGTCTGCAGGGGGGACCGGCAGGGTATCTGCTCTGTCGAAGGTCCCGGGGGCCTGCGTAAAAGGATGCAAAACATTATCATGGGGCCCAGGTAGAGCGGGCTGACGACTTCGGCACGGGGGTACTGCCATGGTAACCGGCTGATTAAGATCCAAGTGGGCCGCTTTAAGCCTGTCCACCGTGATTCTTTCAGTCCGACCCCTGATATTCAGCAGGAAATGCTTGTCTCCGCTCTCCAGGACGCGAAATGGCCCATCGTAAGGAGGGGCCACGGTGGGCGTTGTTGCGAACAAAAACAAATGCCGCTCTTTGTAAAGAAGCGCTCACATGAGACAGCGTAAGGCTGTGTTGGTAAGTGGGGATGGAGGAAAAACCCTTGGCGGCATCTAGGAGAGCAGCTCGCTGCTCACCGGCAGACCAAGGTGCCGTCGTGCTGGGAATAAAGTTACCTAGCTCTCGCAAAGGCTGGCCATGCACCAATTCTGCTAAGGAAAACTTGCCTTGGGGGCAGTCCGAAACCCCAGCATCACCCAAGGGAGTGTGTCTACCCAAGCACTGTCTTTTAGGGATGCCCTGAGTGCTACCTTCATGGATCGGTGAAACCGCTCACACATACCATTGGCCTGTGCGTGATATGCCGTTGTGTGATGGAGTTTCACTCCCAAGCTCTCCGCCACAGCAGCCCAGAGCTCAGAAGTGAACAGAGAGCCACGGTCGGATATGTCTGACGGGGTACCGAAATGGGTAAACCACATCCAAATGATCGCGCGCGCCAGAGGTGGCTGACGTCAGAGGTACTACCTCCGGCTAGCGGGTGATCCTGTCGATCATCGTATGGAGGTATGTGCAGCTGCGTGAATATGTGAGAGGCCCGACCAGGTCCACATTGACATGGTTAAAACGGTGCCAGTGGAGCCTGTGTGCACTTTTGAGTGCTGGCATACAATGCATGTGGCAGCCCAGTCCCTAACGCCTTTTTCAGTCCACGCCAGACGAATTTTGCAGCTACCAGCCGCTGGGAAGGTTTCTTCCCAGGGTGGGACAAGCCGTTGATCGAGTTGACCACCCGCTTCCCCCAAATGGCCGGCACAAGGGTCCATGGCCAACTCGTAGCGAGGTCACAAAGGAGCGTAACCACTGTGTCCTCAAATGGAACCTCAGACAACCATAGCCCTTTGACTGCAGCCTTCAGAACTTGGATGTCTAGGTTGTCTGCTTGGTCAACTGCCAACTCTGCAAAATCGAGCCCCACATGGACAGTGCCCATGACGGCTCAGTAGAGGCAATCAGCAATGACATTGCTCTTGCCAGCAAGGTGCTGGATGTCCGTTGTAAACTCGGAGACGTAGGAGAGGTGCATCTGTGGCCGAGCTGACCACAGTTTGGCCGTCTTGGCCATCGCGAAAGGGAGAGCTTTGTGGTCCACAAAAGCTGTGAAAGGCTGTCCTTCAAGCAGCAAACAGAAATTATGTATGGCAAGATAGAGGCCTAGGTGCTCACAGTCAAATGTGCTATATTTCTGCTCGCAGGGGCGCAACTTCCTGCCAAAGAAAGCCAAAGGTGTTGCCAAGTGCCACTGGTCATGCACTGCACCTACAGCATAGCCTGAACCGTCCATGGTGATTGCAATAGGAGTATCAGGTAATGGGTGTGCCAGCAGGGTAGTGTTAGTTAGAGCAGACTTGACCCCCACAAAAGCACTGTGCCGTGCATCAAACCATCAATCAATCAATCAATGTTTATTTATATAGCCCTAAATCACAAATGTCTCAAAGGACTGTACAAACCATTACGACTACAACATCCTCGGAAGAACCCACAAAAGGGCAAGGAAAACTCACACCCAGTGGGCAAGGAGAATTCAAATCCAGTGGGACGCCAGTGACAATGCTGACTATGAGAAACCTTGGCGAGGACCTCAGAAGTGGGCAACCCCCCCCTCTAGGGGACCGAAAGCAATGGATGTCGAGCGGTTCTAACATGATACTGTGAAAGTTCAATCCATAGTGGCTCCAACACAGCCGCGAGAGTTCAGTTCAAAGCGGATCCAAGACAGCAGCGAGAGTCCCGTCCACAGGAAACCGTCTCAAGCGGAGGCGGATCAGCAGCGTAGAGATGTCCCCAACCGATACAGGCGAGCGGTCCATCCTGGGTCCCGACGAGCGGTCCATCCTGGGTCTCGACTCTGGACAGCCAGTACTTCATCCATGGTCATCGGACCGGACCCCCTCCACAAGGGAGGGGGGGACATAGGAGAAAAAGAAAAGAAGCGGCAGATCAACTGGTCTAAAAAGGAGGTCTATTTAAAGGCTAGAGTATACAAATGAGTTTTAAGGTGAGACTTAAATGCTTCTACTGAGGTAGCATCTCAAACTGTTACCGGGAGGGCATTCCAGAGTACTGGAGCCTGAACGTAAAACGCTCTATAGCCCGCAGACTTTTTTTGGGCTTTAGGAATCACTAATAAGCCGGAGTCTTTTGAACGCAGATTTCTTGCCGGGACATATGGTACAATACAATCGGCAAGATAGGAAGGAGCTAGACCGTGTAGTATTTTATACGTAAGTAGTAAAACCTTAAAGTCACATCTTAAGCGCACAGGAAGCCAGTGCAGGTGAGCCAGTATAGGTGTAATGTGATCAAACTTTCTTGTTCTTGTCAAAAGTCTAGCAGCCGCATTTTGTACCAACTCTAATCTTTTAATGCTAGAGATGGGGAGACCCGAAAATAATACGTTACAGTAATCGAGACGAGACGTAACAAACGCATGGATAATGATCTCGGCGTCTTTAGTGGACAAAATGGAGCGAATTTTAGCGATATTACGGAGATGAAAGAAGGCCGTTTTAGTAACGCTTTTAATGTGTGACTCAAAGGAGAGAGTTGGGTCGAACATAATTTTTTACCGAGTCACCTTGTTTTATTATTTGGTTGTCAAATGTTAAAGTTGTAGTATTAAATAGAGGTCGGTGTATAGCAGGACCGATAATCAGCATTTCCGGTTTTTTGGCGTTAAGTTGCAAAAAATTAGCGGACATCCATTGTTTAATTTCATTACGACACGCTTCCAACTGACTACAGTCCAGCGTGTTGGTCAGCTTTAGGGGCATGTAGAGTTGGGTGTCATCAGCATAACAGTGAAAGCTAATACCGTATTTGCGTATGACGTCACCCAGCGGCAGCATGTAGATGCTGAAGAGTACAGGGCCAAGGACCGAGCCCTGGGGAACTCCACACGTTACCTTAACATAGTCCGAGGTCACATTGTTATGGGAGACGCACTGCATCCTGGGGAACTCCACACGTTACCTTAACGTAGTCCGAGGTCATACTGTTATGGGAGACGCACTGCACCCTGTCAGTAAGATAAGACATAAACCAAGACAGGGCTAAGTCTGACATACCAATTCGTGTTTTCATACGCTCTAATAAAATATTATGATCGACGGTATCGAAATCAGCGCTAAGATCGAGGAGCAGCATCATAGATGACGCATCAGAATCCATCGTTAGCAATAGATCATTAGTCATTTTTGCGAGGGCTGTCTCAGTAGAGTGATTTGCCCTGAAACCGGATTGAAAGGTTTCACATAGATTGTTAAACGCTAAGTGTTCATTTAGCTGCTCAGCAACAATTTTTTCGAGGATTTTCAAAATAAAGGGAAGGTGGGACACCGGTCAGTAGTTTACCATGAGGTCAGGATCGAGGTTAGGTCTTTTAAGGAGAGGATGAATAACCGCTTTTTTGAATGCTAGGGGAACAGTGCCCGAGGAAAGTGATAAGTTTATAATATTTAGCACTGATGGACCTAATAATACAAAAAGGTCCTTGATGAGTTTCCCAGGAAGTGGGTCAAGTAAACATGTTGTTTGTTTTATTCCATTTACACGTTGTAACAATTCTTCTAATGTTATTTCATCAAAATGAGAGAAACTATTTTGGATATTTGCAATATCCGCCGTATATACAGTCGTATCTGTGTTAATATAACCCAGTTGTAGCTGAGGCGCATCGTCTTTAATCTCCTTTCTAATAAGTTCAATTTTCTTATTAAAGAACTTCATCAAGTCATCTGCTGAGTGGGTGGAGCTACTGGAAGGAGTCCCTTGTTGGGTTAGCGATGCTACTATACTAAACAAAAATTTGGGATCGTTTTTATTAAGGCGGATGAGATTTGAGTAATAATTAGTTTTAGCTAAGTTAAGCATGCGTTTATAAGTTATTAAACTATCACTCCATGCTTGATGGTGCACCTCAAGTTTAGTCGTGCGCCATTTGCGTTCCAGCTTTCTACGTAATAATTTCTAAGCTCTAGTTTCTTCAGTAAACCATGGCGTACGCCTTTTTGGAGCCTTTTTTAACTTCAGCGGTGCTATACTATCAATGGTTTCGCGCAGGGTGTTGTTAAAGTTGTTAGTGAGGTTATCAATAGAGCCCACATACTTTGGGAACGGTGCCATTACCGAGGGCAGTAGGTCAGCAAGAGTCGTCGTTGTGGCAGCATTAATGTTGCGGCTGCTATAGCAGTTATTATTATTATTAGCTTGCCGAACATGAGCCTGAACTTCGAATTTTATAAGGTAATGATCAGACATTACTTTAGTATACGGGAGTATCATAACTTTGGAAACGGTGATACCTCTGACAAGCACTAGGTCTATCGTATTACCGCTGCGATGCGTCGGTTCATTTATTATTTGTGTAAGACCACAGCTATCAATTATAGTCTGGAGCGCCACGCACGGTGGGTCCAATGGGGTATTCATATGGATATTAAAGTCCCTCATTATAATTATATTATTGGCAACAAACTCTGAGAATTCACTAATAAAGTCCGAATAGGGCCCTGGGGGGCGGTAGATAACAGCCAGGCACAGAGGCAGCGGTGTGGCAGACTTCATAGAAAGCACCTCAAACGATTTATATTTATTATTTAAATTAGGACTAAAGTTAAAGTTTTCGTTGTATATTAGTGCGACCCCCCCCCCTTTTAAGGGGACGGGCAATATGCGCATTCGTATAGTTAGGAGGAGATAACTCATTTATTGCAAAAAAGTCGTCTGGTTTAAGCCAGGTTTCGCTAAGACCGATGACGTTAAGGTTGTTGTCTCTAATGACCTCATTAACTATTAACCTTTTGGGAGACAAAGATCTGATGTTTAGAAAGCCCATATTATAGGTAGTGGGCTGTTTTAAGGAGTTGTTGATAAAATTATCCGTAGTAGCAATATTAATAATGTTGCGTTTATTATGCACAGTGCACTTAAAATAATTACGACCATATCTAGGAATTGATATGATAGGAATTTTCTGATTGTCTACTTGGTGCTGCGATAAACTGAACGCATCATAATTTTGCCACCTCAGTAGAACGCATGTCTAATCATGGCCGGCTCTACGCAGGGGCAAGAGGGGTCAGAGCCCCCTTAAATAAATGTCTTGCCCCCTCAAATCAAAATTTGAGAAAGCAAATTTCAATAAATTCACAAAATTACTACATTACAAGTTGACAAAATTATATGCACTAGCGGAAAAATCCGCCAAAAAAGGGACACACACGATATAGTAGTGTTGGCTTCCCTCTCATCCCTCCCTCCGCTGTGCGTGTATTCGTCATTCCACAGGCTGCGCAGCAGACACACACCCCCCTCAGCCCTCAGTAAGCATCCAATCACTGTTGCAGTATGAAAGTAAAAGAAAAGGAAAAGTTGTCTACATTTATCATACACTTGTTAGGATGGGTGTATTTGTGTAGTCTTATCTGTCATAAACACGTTTATCATCGCGGACTTTCGGTGCTACGGAGTTCCTTTTTTTTTTTTTTTTTTTTACAACTTGACGAGAGCAGTGACAGCGGAGGCTCTGAGCAGCAGTGGTTTGGAAGGCAGAGAGCCTCCACTGTCCCTGTAACAAGCTACAAGTCATTTATGATGCTGTTAATGACGGTAAAAATGAAACATAAGGTATAACACTCCTCCTCTGCTGTCCTCTGTTCAGAGCGGAGTCCCTAGCAACGGCCCGTTTTACTTAGCAACGGTCTGGCAATCGACTGCTGGAATTCTTTTTCTGTTGTTTTTCTTGTAATTGTACATAGTCAACCTTTAATGTTTCAATCTACATTTTGTAATAAACAAATTATAAGTTTCATTTGGTATGACCAAGACACCTAAAAACAAAAACACAGCCGTTTTCATCAATTTACAAGCAAGTGGGAAACACACATACATTGGAGTGAATGAATTTTGTACCCAGATGAGTGCCCAGGTCCACTGCATGTGACAAACTGAAGACAAGTGACCTGTGTCTGACAGACTCCTACGTAAAGCCCCGCCCCAGGCTGTAGTCCTGTACTGTTGTTTTTCTTCATGTAATCACAGCGGGTTTTTTCTGTTGTTGTTCAAACGTACTTATTTTCTGCTCCAGCTTCCAGCAGCTCACAAAGAGAAAGTTAATGCACTGTAATGCATCCATTTTTCAGAGCATTTAAAAAGTCTAGTCCTGCTCCTGCATGTAGTAGTAGCAATGATGCTACTGCTAGTACATCAGGGACTGCAGCTAGCAATACTGCACCTTTAGCACCAGCAAGCACTGTTTCTCCTGCACCAGCTCCCTCCGTCCCCCCAACAAGCGCTCCCCCAAAGCAGCATGCTCAGCTACCCAGTGACTTAAATGGCAACGCACCATCTCAGCCAATACTGTGTAGCTACCCAAAGCGTGCATTTGGTACAACATTAAGATCATTTAATCCTGCCTGGTACCGCACACGACCATGGCTAGAGTATTCTGTGGTGGCAGAGACGCCTGCTTCTGTTTCCCTGTCGGAAATATAGCAGCGCTGTTAATGTTTCCCCCTCTGAGGGATTGCCACCTTATTGTGGTCAGGGGGTTTGCGTGCCTCAGTGACCGTAAGAGCTTTACCAGCAGGAGCTTAGTCATCAGGTGGGACACCCAAATTGGACAGGTCTGAAGGTAGAGGCCTGACAAAGTGCAATCCACTACTCCAGGTTGGGGTTGGACACAGCTAAAGACCCATTTCAACGAAGAAAGCATTGTTACTATAAGCACAGGAAAAAAGTGCTAGAGCATGATGTGTACACATGATGCCCCCTTCACATTTCTGACTGCCCCCTTATATAAGCATGCCTAGAACCGCCCCTGTGTCTAACTCTGATGTAGTCATAGTCATAGCAGAAAAACCATTATGTGAGTTGTGTATTATTCTAAGAAAATTGCTATGTGTACAGGGATTATCCAACCTGGCGCTGGCTAGATCTAACTTAACTGACTCCATACCCAGGCTAGCAGGCTCTGTAATTGCCTGTGACCGGGCTTGCTCTAGTTTGTCAAATGTGGTTCAATGCGAAATCTATGTTCCGAGACAAGAGGATAACGCCTTCTTGGTTAGGGTGAAGGCCGTCTCTCCTCAGCAAGCCAGGTTTGCCCCAGAAAGAGGGCCAATTATCAATAAACGTAAATCCCTGTTGTCTACAGAAGCTATCCAGCCACTTGTTAAGAGAGACTAATCTGCTATATCTTTCATCATTGCCTCTCCCGGGTAGGGGGCCAGAGACAATTACTCGATGCCTGGACATCTTTCTAGCGAGATTACAAGCCCTGGCTATGTTTCTCTTTGTAATCTCTGATTGTCTCATCCTAACGTCATTGGAGCCAACGTGTATTACTATATCCGCATAACTAGTGGTGCGGTTAGCCTGTCGTACGTGTTTACTAGACCTGTTGCGAGTTAGCTCCCTAAGATTAGCTTCAATGTCAGGTGTTCTGCCCCCGGGAATACACTTAATTGTGGCTGGTTTGCTAAGCGTTATGTTTCGGGTGATGGAGTCCCCTATGACTAAAGTGTGGTGCCCGGTAGACTGGGGTGTAGGACTAGCTAAAGGGCTGAATCTGTTATGCGTCTCAACCGGTACACCGTAGCTTGTAGGCCGCTTAGGGCTGCTACAAGCTGGGCTAGTTAGCTCGCTACAGCTAACGCTAGCAGATGTGTCCGCAACATCTAAAGTTACGAAATTACAGTGCTCTAACTGGCGGACACGGCTCTCTAGCAGAGCCAACCTATCCATGAGTAAAGTGCACAAAGTGCAGGAAGCCATACTCACAGAAGCTTTCCGTCGCCGAGTGGAGTGCCAGCTGTCTTCGGGAAGTGGTCAACCCTGTGCTTGGGAGCAGCCCCTTTAAGAGCATCATACAGCGGCCATATGAGGTCAGCTGCTCAGGGGATGAAACAATCGTAAAAATGTACCATGCCAAGGAACTCCTGAAGAGCCTTAACCGTGAGCGGGCGGGAGAAGTTTGCGATGGCAGCAACCTTCGACTGAAGGGGAACAGCCCCGCACTTCATGACGCAATGGGAAGGAAATTGATTACAGACAACCTGAACTGGGTTAACAATGAGCCCATGTTGGCTAAGGTGCTGAAAAAGGATCCTGAGGTGGGTCACATGCTCGGCCTGAGAGGTGCTCAAAACCAGGATGTCGTCCCAGTAGACAAACAGAAACGGTCCTTCAGCCGCTGAAAATTCTGTGAGGCTCTCTTAAGGCCAAAAGGCATCCGTAAAAATTTGAACAGTCCCAAAGGGGTGATGACTGCTGTCTTTGGGATATCAGAGGGGTGGACCGGTACCTGATGCAATCTTCCTTAGAAAGTTTTCCCAGCCAGGTTGGCGGAAAAATCAACGCATGGCCGCCAACCACCTCCAGGCTTCTCCACCATGTGGAGGGGCGATGCCCTCGGGCTGTGTGAGTGGCAAATGATCCTGAGGCGTTCCATGGTCTCAAATTCAGCTCTAGTGAAGGACAGCTTTGCAGGGTCCAGGCGCCGGGCTCGTGCATGCACAGGGGGGCCCGTGGTGGCAATGTGGTGTTCCATACCATGCTTAGCGGTAGCTGACGAGAACTTGGGCTGCGCCAGGGTGGGGAACTCGGCAAGGAGGCGAAGAAAGACGTCCGCTGTGGGTAGCATGCTGTAAAGCCTGACAGTCTGTCCCGCTGAAACTGCACTTGTACGAGCAGAACGTAATCGCATCCACCAAGCGCCTGTTTTTTACATTCACAAGAATGTTGAAAGTACATAGAAAATCTGCACCGATGAGCGGCACCATCACTTTAGCAGTCACAAGGTTCAGACTGAAACGCGGTCCACCAAAACACAGCTCCACGTACCGGATACCGTAAGTGCATGTAGGGCAATGGGACTCAGACAGCATATCCAACCTTGATGCTGGCAGGATGCTCCTTTGCGCGCCCGTGTCACACAGGAACCGTCGTCCAGAGAAGGAGTCCTGGATAAAGAGCAGCCTGCCAGTACTGCCGAGGATGTCGTTGTGGTTTGTGCAGCCCTTTGAGACACTTGTGATTTAGGGCTATATAAATAAACATTGATTGATTGATTGATGCTCATGGCCACTGCTGAGCGCCGGCCCTGGCTTTGGTCCTGAACCTTGCATGGAAAAAACAAAGTCCAGAAGCGAAAGCAAGACAACTTGAAGTATCTTTGGCACATAAACATGTGTACGCCGTTTATCCCATCAAAGACGAGACTGAATGACTGCTTACATCAACGAGCCTCAAAATGGCGGTCGCAACAAACACCCACCTTTGGATTGATCCGCTTTAAACAGGAGAAGCTCATCACTACACCTGCAGATGTAGCTCCAATCGTTGCAACTAATGACAATAGTTTGTACACCTGTGTGCATTATAAATGTATCTTTGTTGTTCAATAAAAAAACAAACATTAAAAATATCTGCCATTATGTGCATGTAATGATCCGGAGTGGTAAAAATATTAAAATCTACTAAATTTGTTGCTTAAAACCAATAAAAACTGTCAATATAAATATTAAGAACCCAATGTAGTGAGAGCAGGTGTCCAAAATAAGGAAAGATGATTAACTGGTTCACAATTTATTAAAATACAATTAAAAACACCAATCACGTTGTTGACACTAAAATACCAAATGTGAATAATGTAAGGGGCGAGGTTACAGTCACAACAGGCGTTTGGGTACGTATACCGGCTCCGCCCACTTCCACAGCGTCCTCCTGCAAGCAAAATAAAAGGGAGGCAGGCCACGAGGATAAAATCAACTAAAACCACGGAGGTGCTATCCGGGCTGACGTCACACTTACACGCAAGGAACCCTGCATTTGCTGTAGTTCCACGTCAACGTCTTGGGTACGCCCACTCTCCTCGCCAGTCTCCGGTGACTCGCGGGACCCACGTGGCCGTACCCGTCCCGCTCCGCGTCCTGGTTGCTCCGGGGGTCGCCGCAGGTTTCCGGGTCCAAATCCCCCCCCTGTCCACAGAACCACACAGCCAGCGTACGACGCACGAGCCCGCAAGCCCACAGCCAAAGGCAGTTGAGTGTCCCCACAGATCCACAACAGTACGGCACTTACTTGGGCGGCATAGTTTCCTCTGCCCCTGCCTGTGGTGGACGTCTTGGGGTTCGTTCCGGTAGCCTGCGGGGTCTACTGCGTAGTCCGGGGGTTACTTCCCAGTCTGCGTGCGTCTACCCGGTCGCTCTCGGCCAAGCCGCAGATTCTTCCCCGTTCCGTTCAGAACCTTCCGTACCCCCTCCTCCTGGCAAAGTCTGCCGTTTTTCCTCTGTCGACCCTGCTCCAACCTCCTTCTTCCCCTTCCTGTCTCACTTTTTAAACGTGCAGTCCTAATGCTCCACAGGTGTGTCCAATTTCCCGTGCCGTTTGATTGGGCACTTTAGTTGTTAGGGGCAACCAGCTAAAAGGGGCAATGCCTTAAAATACCAGCAAAGTCCACAAGGAGTAAAAACATGCATTTAAAAAAGACAATAACATTTTAAAATGTAAACACAGGCAATTAAAAATACAATCAACTTCTAATATATAAAAACATGCAATTTCAAATCCACAGCAATAAAACACTATAAAACTTGCATGGCAATGAACCAAAAACAAAAAATGAAATCCCCTACTTGTGTCCCATCACATGCAGCTTGCTACCTAGCTAGCTCGCTAGCTGGGACTGGCGCGAGGCTAGTGTGAAGTGTGTCCGCCTGTGAGTACTTTAAGACTGTGGAGGGACTCAGCAGCACCCGCCGCTCGGTAAGGACAGAAACTGCAGAGTGAAAGAAGTCAGGCTCCAAACACCACAAAAAAACACCAGAAATAGAAGCTCTATTTATCGCAAGTCGTTTTTAACAAAGAAAATGTCGCTAAGAGCATCTACAATGTGTCTGGTTCAACTCAGAACTCCAGAATGAATAATAGTGAGTTTGTGCTTGGTGTATGGCTGTGTAACGCCAATAAAGTGACAGAGTTGCAACAAATAACCGGCCTCGTCATTCACTCTCGAGTCCGGCGCTGTAAAGACCCACTGCCGGGTAGAGTGGAGGGTTTTACTTACCCCCGAAGTACATTGGCCCAGGAGGAACGTCTTCACTGCGCTCCTCGACTACGGTCTGGAAGCCGGAAGCAGGAAAAGTGTAACAGAAGTTTACAACACAAGATCGCTGATTTGCTCATTTTGCTGTCATTTAGAAAGGGAATCAGCCATAGACAGATCATGCAGAAATTGAGCGTCCGGGCCTGCCGAGTCCAGCCCACTGCCCCATTGACCCCCAGAGACGCTTTTCGTTCGATGGGCGGGACAAAGCCCAGCATTTATCCAATGACTCGTCTTCGTTTCGCTGCAGTGTAAGAACTCTGTGGACGGCCAGCGTCTACAGAGTTTAAAGCACCGTGAAGATGCCGGAATGAGAGAGGAAAGCCGCTACCAGTGATAGGAAGCTGATTCTGAACAAAAGAGCGCGTTGTAAGCAAGGCAAGGCAACTTTATTTTTATAGCACATTTACAACAATTTTTAAATTTAACTAAAGTGCTTTATAAGTTAAAAAACATAGAACAAAAAAACTAAACAGAAACACAGAAACATAAACAATGAATGAGCTAATCAAGATAGTGCAAAAGCAATACGGTAAAAGGGGTCGAATAAAAAGTAAAAAAAAAAAAAAAAATGCCAAATAAAAATAAAAATAATAAAAGTGCGACAAATTGAAAAAAAATAAAAAATAAAATGAAGCGAAGGGGGAAGGGGGGACTCAGCTCAGGTCAAGGCCAGCCAGAAGAGGGTAGGTCTTAAGAAGGGTTTTGACGACCCCCAGGCCCTGGGCTGACCTAATGTGAAGGGGAAGGCTGTTCCAGAGCTTAGGGGCGGCAACGGAAAAGGCTCTGTCCCCTCTGGTCTTAAGCCTGGATCTAGGGACCCCAACAGCAGTTGGTCAGCTGACCTTAGGGCTCCAAACAAGGTATGATGATGCAGAAGCTCAATCAGGTATTGTGGGGCCAGACCATTTAGGGATTTTAAAACAATTAAAAGTCATTTAAAATCAATATGGTGACGGACAGGGAGCCAGTGGGGCTTTAGCGCATATTTAGTCAATAACATGTACGTACACACAACACTATATATTTAATCACATATTTTTTTACATTTTAGCGGAAGCTGAGCTTCCCTTGCAATCTTAGAGCAATCGCCATTGTTGAATAGATAGTACAAAACTGAAAATAGATTGTGAGGAAGGAAAACAAGGTAAGTGAATAAAAGGAAAATAATTCCCAAGAAGACAATTAAGTGAGAGATTTAATTAAGTAAATATATGTATAAATCAAAATTCAACGCAAAATGACAATCCCAAAGCGTAATTATTTAAAATAATTTTGTCCAACTGTGTGGAACATACTGGTGTCATCTGGCACCAAATCCAGGTCACTAAGCAGGAGAGAATAGACGTCCACGTGATCTTCTCGCGTCTTGCCAAGGCCTTCAACTCAGTCCCTTCTCACCTCTTTAGAACAACATTGGACGTGTAGGACTGTAACGGGGCCAGCAGCTTTAACAACTTTTGCCAAGAGCTTTTTCCAGGTCGTCCACTTCTGCCTCACGACACCAAAGTTCACCACAACATGGCAACAACTGAGAGTAGGAATGGTGGCCCAGCGTCCTTCAGTTTGGGCCTTTTGTTGAATAATGTTGGCGTAAAGTGACTAAAATTGTGCTGTATGATGACCTGACGCAGCCTCGTTAGTATGAGACCTCCCTTCAGGACCAAGACCAGGTACAAACCCCGTTTCCATATGAGTTGGGAAATTGTGTTAGATGTAAATATAAACGGAATACAATGATTTGCAAATCATTTTCAACCCATATTCAGTTGAATATGCTACAAAGACAACATATTTGATGTTCAAACTGATAAACATTTTTGTGTTTGCAAATCATCATTAACTTTAGAATTTGATGCCAGCAACACGTGACAAAGAAGTTGGGAAAGGTGGCAATAAATACTGATACAGTTGAGGAATCTCATCAAACACTTATTTGGAACATCCCACAGGTGTGCAGGCTAATTGGGAACAGGTGGGTGCCATGATTGGGTATAAAAGCAGCTTTCATGAAATGCTAAGTAATTCACAAACAAGGATGGGGTGAGGGTCACCAACTTGTAAGCAAATTATCGAACAGTTTTAGAACAACATTTCTCAATGAGCTATTGCAAGGAATTTAGGGATTTTACCATCTACGGTCCGTAAAATCATCAAAAGGTTCAGAGAATCCGGAGAAATCACTGCACGTAAGCGATGATATTACGGACCTTTGAACCCTCAGGTGGTACTGCATCACAAACCAACATCAGTGTGTAAAGGATATCACCACATGTGCTCAGGAACACTTCATAAAACCACTGTCAGTAACTACAGTTGGTCGCTACATCTGTAAGTCCAAGTTAAAACTCTACTATGCAAAGCAAAACCCATTTATCAACGATACCCAAAAACACTTCCAGGTTCGCTGGGCCCGAGCTCATCTAAGATGGACTGATACAAAGTGGAAAAGTGTTCTGCGTTCTGACGAGTCCACATTTCACATTATATTTGGAAACAGTGGATGTGGGGTCCTCCAGAACAAAGAGGAAAATAACCATCCAGATTTTTGTAGGCAGGGGCGCCGAAAAGGGGGGGTAAAGGAGACGGATTCTAGGGGCCCATTATGGAGGGGGGCCCAGAGAGGCCCCTAATGATGATGAAATTATATGAAATTATGTGTTGGGGGCCCTGTAAAGATTCTTTTCATGGGGCCCAAAATCCCTAGCGGCGCCCCTGGTTATAGGCGCAAAGTTCAAAAGCCAGCATCTGTGATGGTATGGGGGTGTATTAGTGCCCAAGGCATGGGTAACTTACACATCTGTGAAGGCACCATTAATGCTGAAAGGTCCATACAGGTTTTGGAGCAACATATGTTGTCATCCAAGCAACGTTATCAACGTTATAAACCTGTTTATTTCAGCAAGACAATGCCAAGCCACGTGTTACAACAGCGTGGCTTCGTAGTCAAAGAGTGCGGGTACTTTCCTGGCCCGCCTGCAAGCCAGACCTGTCTCCCATCGAAAATGTGTGGCACATTATGAAGCGTAAAATACGACAGCGGAGACCCCGGACTGTTGAACGACTGAAGCTCTACAGAAAACAAGAATGGGAAAGAATTCCACTTTCAAAGCTTCAATAATTAGTTTCCTCAGTCCCCAAACGTTTATTGAGTGTTGTTAAAAGAAAAGGTGATGTAACACAGTGGTGAACATGCCCTTTCCCAACTACTTTGGCACGTGTTGCAGCCATGAAATTCTAAGTTAATTATTATTTGCAAAAAATAAAGTTTATGAGTTTATGAGTTTGAACATCAAATATCTTGTCTTTGTAGTGCATTCAATTGATTATGGGTTTAAAAGGATTTGCAAATCATTGTATTATGTTTATATTTACATCCAACACAATTTCCCAACTCAAATGGAAACGGGGTTTGTAGATTGAAGATATAGATTTAACATTACATTTAAATTTAAGATATGGATTTAACATTCAGATTTAGATATAACATTTATATTTACATTGAACATTTGGATTTAACGTTTATATTAAGATTTAACATTTAGATTTAGATATAACATTGAGAGTCAACATTTCATTTAAAGTCAAATGTGATGAAAGTGAGCTAAATGCAAGAAACATATCTGCTAGAAAAGTGTGACTAAATTCTTAAATTTGGCAGCCCATTCAGTCGTGCATTTTGAGTCATGCTTATGAATGTTAAGTGCATGATCTATTAGTGTGCATCATCACCTTGTTGTGTGCAATATTAGTGCAAGGTTTGAGCATACAAATGACTTGCATTCAAGTAAAACATTGGACGAATATTCTTGAATGACATTCTAACAAAACTGTATTTGTGTCAAAATATTGGGGTCTTGTTATTTGAATTATCCACGCAAGTAATTGACTACAATTAGGCAAAATTCTAAAGTGTGATAAATCATTCCTTTCATCAGTCCATCTTTTTCCGCTTATCCGAGGTCGGGTCACGGGGGCAGCAGCCTAAGCAGGAAAGCCGAGACTTCCCTCTCCCCAGCCACTTCGTCCAGCTCCTCCCGGGGAATCCCGAGGCGTTCCCAGGCCAGCCGGGGGACATAGTCTTCCCAACATGTCCTGGGTCTTCCTCCTGGCATCCTACCGGTTGGACGCGCCCTAAACACCTCCCTAGGGAGGCGTTCGGGTGGCATCCTGACCAGATGCCCGAACCACCTCATATGGCTCCTCTCGATGTGGAGGAGCAGTGGCTTTACTTTGACTTCCTCCCGGATGGCAGAGCTTCTCACCCTATCTCTAAGGGAGAGCCCCGCCACCCGGCTGAGGAAACTCATCTCGGCCGCTTGTACCCGTGATCTTGTCCTTTCGGTCATGACCCAAAGCTCAAGACCATAGGGGAGGATGGGAACGTAGATCGACCGGTAAATTGAGAGCTTTGCCTTCCGGCTCAGCTCCTTCTTCCCCACAACGGATCGGTACAACGTCCGCATTATTGAAGCAGATGCACCGATCCGCCTGTCAATCTCACGATCCACTCTTCCCTCACTCGTGAACAAGACTCCTAGGTACTTGAACTCCTCCACTTGGGGCAGGGTCTCCTCCCCAACCCGGAGATGGCACTCCACCCTTTTCCAGGAGAGAACCATGGACTCGGACTTGTAGGTGCTGATTCTCATTCAGGTCGCTTCACACTCGGCTGCGAACCGATCCAGTGAGAGCAGAAGATCCCAGCCAGATGAAGCCATCAGTGATTAATCAGATTTACAAAAATCCATCGTTTAACTGGCAAAATGATAAAGCACCATTTAAATGTTCACACCACATTTCTTCAATGGATTCATGGAAAACAACTTAGGGAAATATCAGCATCATCATTTGGCAAGGACATTGCTGGACAAAAAGTCTGTGTGATGTGTTTGTCTCGATGATTTCATGGGTTCTTTCTCCAGTTCATGTGTACTATACTAAAAAGTGAAGTTTAATAGGGAATGCATTTATCATGAACATATATGTAACGTGCCATATTTCTCATTTCAATGAGAAATACTTAACCTATGTGGTGTACGCCTCATTTGACTTCAGTGTTTATTATGGGTCCATTAAGAGCTGATGCTCTTCTGTACCTGGCTTCTGCCATCTAGTGGAAGACTATTTAATTGTTTCAATAACTGTTAAGTACATCAATCGCATTTTAATAAACTTTGATTTGTTTTTCTTGTTAATAAATAATCACCAACATTTGAGTCTCTCCAGAAAAAGCGCTATGAATATAATTCACTTCACTTAGTCATGTGCTGTACTGCACTGTATTTATTCTATTGTTAGATTTGCAAACAGCAAAACAATATGCACAAAACAAACTATAACCTGCCACCCAAGAATTTGCAACAATATTTCACAATAAAAGAGAAGTATCATTTTAGGGAAAAATCTAAATTAAAACATTTGTTTCCACGCCCAACACTTAAAACCTTTAAAGTATAAGTATGTGTAAATAAACTGTGGAATAGTTTAAGCCAGTGATTTCACAAACTGTGATAATCTGGTGGTACGCCAAGAAATCACTTAATATAAATATTCAAACATAGTGTTACTGTTTGAACTGTGTATGATGTTACGGTGGCCAAACATAATAAATATACTTCTTAAATAAAAGCTCTGCCTTGTTTTTATTGACTATTTAGGCCTACAACGCTACTCTATGTGTCATGGTCCAAGTCTTGGACCATGTCATATTCTGGTTTTGTTTCTGTTTTGTTATCACAGCCTGTTTTGTATTTGACATCTTTAGTTCCTGGTTGCACTTCCTGGTCTGTTTCGGTTGCCTAGTTACGCATTTAGTGTCACCTGTTTCTGGTTTTTGATCACTCGCACCTGCCCCTGATGATTTTTGCCCCTATATATGCCTGTCTTTGTTTGCCTTTCGTTCTCGGACTATAGTTTGCCTCATGACGTCTCATTCCCGCATTGTGGTAAAGTACTTTTGTTATTCGATTAGCTTCCAGGCTATTTTGTTTATTTCCTTGTCCCTAGTTTAGATACTAGCTCTTTCTAGCTCCTATGCTAAGTTCTGTTGGTTTATCTGTAGTGCCTTATGCAAGTGCTTTTGCTATTAGTTTGTTTTTGTAGTCACAAATAAATCATCATTCCTACCTTTACGCTGTGTTCCATCTCCGCTGCACCACGAGAACGCAAACACACGCCACAATGCCACCTAGACGTCACAGTAAGTTAATGTCGATCATTATGGTGGTACTTGGAGAGCCAAGTCTTTTGTGAGATGATACCACTGGGTTAAGCAAATAAGTCAAACAATGTACTAATAAACTTCAGTTTAAGAAACTACACGTGTTCACAAAGTACAAGGAGGTAGAATTATGACGGACGTCTTGAACTGGTTGAAAATAGGATAACATTCAACTCATTAGGTCAATCCTAACTGGCTCAACTATTTATGAAGAGAACTGTTGCATTGAGAAAGCATTGATGTAAACATACTGTAAGTGTTAGTAATTGCTATGAAGTTGAAAAGGGTTTGGAATAAATGTGCTTTGCTTCCTCCGACACCTTTTTGGACATGTTCAAAAGAATAGGGAAAATATGTAAAATATATAATGAAGAATGTTGTAACTGTACAAATGTTTGAAATAGAATTCAACCAACCAAACACTGCCATGAAACTGTATTTTTACACCCATGATACTGTATACTGGCACTGCCATGATACTGTATATTTACACCCATAATACTGTATACTGACACTGCCATGATACTGTATACAGTAGTTACATCCATAATACTGTATACTGGTACTGCCATGATACTGTATTTTTACACCCATAATACTGTATACTGACACTGCCATGATACTGCATATTTGTACCATAATACTGTATACTGGCACTGCCATGAAACTGTATTTTTACACCCATAATACTGTATACTGACACTGCCATGATACTGTATACAGTAGTTACATCCATAATGCTGTATACTGGCACTGCCATGATACTGTAAATTTACACCCATAATACTGTTTCCTGACACTGCCATTATACTGTACCCATACTACTGTATACTGGCATTGCCATGATACTGCATATTTACACCCGTAATACTGTATACTGGTACTGCCATGATACTGTATATTTACACCAATAATACTGTATACTGACACTGCCATGATACAGTATACAGTAGTTACATCCATAATACTGTATACTGGTACTGCCATGATACTGTATTTTTACACCCATAATACTGTATACTGACACTGCCATGATACTGTATGCAGTAGTTACATCCATAATGCTGTATACTGGCACTGCCATGATACTGTAAATTTACACCCATAATACTGTTTCCTGACACTGCCATTATACTGTACCCATACTACTGTATACTGGCATTGCCATGCTACTGCATATTTACACCCTTAATACTGTATACTGGTACTGCCATGATACTGTATATTTACACCAATAATACTGTATACTGACACTGCCATGATACAGTATACAGTAGTTACATCCATAATACTGTATACTGGTACTGCCATGATACTGTATATTTACACCCATAATACTGTATACTGACACTGCCATGATATTGTATATTTGCACCCTTAGTCTGTATACTGACACTGCCATGATACTGTATATTTATACCCATAATACTGTATACTGACACTGCCATGATACTGTATATTTATACCCATAATACTGTATACTGGCACTGCCATGAAATTGTATTTTTACACCCATAATACTGTATACTGACACTGCCATGATACTGTATATTTGCACCCATAATACTGTATAATGACATTGCCACGATACTGTATATTTACACCCATAATACTGTATACTGACACTGGCAGGATACTGTATATTTGCACCCATAATACTGTATAATGACATTGCCACGATACTGTATATTTACACCCATAATACTGTATACTTACACTGGCAGGGTACTGTATATTTGCACCCATATTGCAGTATACTGACACTGCCATGATACTGTATACTTGCACCCATAATACTGTATACTGACATTGCCATGATACTGTATATTTGCACCATACTACTGTATACTGACACTGCCATGATGCTGTATATTTGCACCCATAATAATGTATACTGACATTTGCATGATACTGTATATTTACACCCATAATACTGTATACTGACACTGCGATGATACTGTATATTTGCACCCATAATAATGTATACTGACACTGCCATGATACTGTATATTTTCCCTGCAGAGCACATCAAGTAAACGCAGCCAATGATATTTGCATTTGACCATTCTACTTCCTGTAACCGGGACAAGTACTGCATGACCTCGGTCTACCCCACAATCAGATGTTTAGTCTGTCTTCCACTTCTGCACTGCAACATTCCATAAAAGACATTTTCAGTCTGATCCCCCACAAGCGTATTTGCTAAAACTGTAATCCAAACCACAAAAGTATTGCATTTACACTTTAGTGTATTTGAATTTCAAATGCACTTCATGGCTAAAATATACAAAACAACATGTAAGAATGCCAAAAAACAAAAAAGGAACAGAGCTGCAAACAGATTTAAAAAATACATAATTCAGAGTAACTAAAAGAGCAGATTTTACTGTGTGAAGCCAGAAAAACAACAATAGAAAAACAATAGAACAATAATGCAACCCAGGAAGACGCTGGAGAAACAAAAACATAAACGAAAGTAACGAAAAGACTGACGACGTGTCGCAGTAGTCATGTGCTGACACTGGATTTAAACCGACAACCACACATTCCCTCTGAGTTAAATCAGGCAGTGCCAGTCAATGAGCGGCAGGCAGGCCCTCGACTCTTAAATCGTTGTCCAGTGCAGCTCTTCTGGCTATGGGAAGCAAGATTCACCCAACGTCTTATCACACAGCCACACAAGCTGGCATCCATGCAAAACAAGCAGGAACAAGTGTGGATGCAAGGTTCTTGAATCATATTTTTGCTGACAGCGTTCACCGTCCTCGTTGCTCCGTTCCTACTCAATACCATGAATTGATTAACGTGGACCCCGACTTAAATAAGTTGAAAAACCTATTCGGGTGTTAACATTTAGTGATCAATTGTACGGAATATGTACTTTACTGTGCAATCTACTAATAAAAGTTTCAATCAATCAAAAAACCATAGACCCAAATGCCTGCAAAAATTCCACATATCAAGAAGAACCCACCGGCGTCTTCCGGCTGCAGGACAAAAACAAAGTGCCAATCGCTGCAGCTGTGCCTCATTGCTCCGCCTCTTGCCTGAAGTCCAGGCATCTGGTAAGGAAATGCAAGACGGACAGGAAACACCAGTGAAAACAGAAGACAATAATACAATCCCTGGCAAAAATTTTGGAACGACTAGACTTGGAGGATGTTCTTCCAGTTGTATACCTATGAAGGTTGTCATTCATCCAAGTCCTTGTGATCTCAGGGCGATCAGTCTTTCACAACTGGACTACTTGGTTTGTCTGGAAATACGTTTCTTGGCTTCATCAGTTCGTGCTCATAGACTTACAAACCCCGTTTCCATATGAGTTTGGAAATTGTGTTAGATGTAAATATAAACGGAATAGAATGATTTGCAAATCCTTTTCAACCCATATTCAATTGAATGCACTACAAAGACAAGATATTTGATGTTCAAACTCATAAACTTTATTTTTTTTGAAGATATTAATCAACGTAGAGTTTCATGTCTGCAACACGTGCCAAAGTAGTTGGGAAAGGGCATGTTCACCACTGTGTCACATTTTCTTTTAACAACACTCAATACACGTTTGGGAACTGAGGAAACTAATTGTTGAAGCTTTGAAAGTGGAATTCTTTCCCATTCTTTTTTTTATGTAGAGCTTTAGTCGTTCAACAGTCCGGGGTCTCCGCTGTCGTATTTTACACTTCATAATGCGCCACACATTTTCGATGGGAGACAGGTCTGGACTGCAGGCGGGCCAGTAAAGTACCCGCACTCTCTTACTACGAAACCACGCTGTTGTAAAACGTGGCTTGGCATTGTCTTGCTGAAATAAGCACAGGCGTCCATGATAACGTTGCTTGGATGACAACATATGTTGCTCCAAAACCTGTATGGACCATTCAGCATTAATGGTGCCTTCACAGATGTGTAAGTTACCCATGCCTTGGGCACTAATACACCCCCATACCATCACAGATGCTGGCTTTTGAACTTTGCGCCTTTAACAATCCAGATGGTTATTTTTCTCTTTGTTCCAGAGGACACCACGTCCACAGTTTCCAAATAAAATTTGAAATGTGGACTCGTCAGACCACAGAACACTTTACCACTTTGCATCAGTCCATCTTAGATGAGCTCGGGCCCAGCGAAGCCGGCGGCGTTCCTTGGTGTTGTTGATAAATGGCTTTCGCTTTGCATAGTAGATGTAGCGACCAACTGTAGTTACACACAGTCGTTTTATGAAGTGTTCCTGAACCCATGTGGTGATATCCTTTACACGGTTTTTGATGCAGTGCCGCCTGAGGGATCAAAGGTCCGTAATATCATCGCTTACGTGCTGTGATTTCTCCAGATTCTCTGAACCTTTTGATGATTTTACGGACCGTAAATAGTAAAATCCCTAAATTCCTTGCATAAGCTCGTTGAGAAATGTTGTTCTAAAACTTTTCGACAATTTGCTTACAAATTGGTGACCCTCAGCCCATCTTTGTTTGTGAATTACTTATCATTTCATGGAAGCTGATTTTACACCCAATGATGGCTCCCACCTGTTCCCAATTAGCCTCCACACCGGTGGGATGTTCCAAATAAGTGTTTGATGAGCATTCCTCAACTTTATCAGTATTTATTGCCAGATTTCCCAACTTCTTTGTCACGTGTTGCTGGCATCAAATTCTAAAGTTAATGATTATTTGCACAAAAAAAAATGTTTATCAGTTTGAACATCAAATATGTTGTCTTTGTAGCATATTCAACTAAATATGGGTTGAAAATGATTTGCAAATCATTGTATTCCGTTTAGATTTACATCTAACACAATTTTTCAACTCATATGGAAACGGGGTTTGTAGATTGGTCAAACCAATCTGACAAACCAATCAGTCCAGTTGCGAAAGATTGAACGCCGTGAGAAGTTCTTCCAGTTGTTTCCCTTTGTAGAACAAAACAGATAACAGCTATTTCAAATGGGACTTCTCTAGCTTTAAGAAACACTCCATCCATCCATCCATTTCCTACCGCTTGTCCCTTTTGAGGTCGCGGGGGGTCACTGGAGCCCATCTCAGCTGCATTCGGGCGGAAGGCGGCGTACACCCTGGACAAGTCGCCACCTCATCGCAGGCTTTAAGAAACACTAAACACGACAATAAATGAAGAATATAAATGTTGGTAGTCAGTAATAGTTTCATTTTTCATTTTTAGATCAAGCAAAGTGAATGTACAAAGCTAACACCTTCATCAGATTAAATCTGTTCATTAGTCCGCAGTTAAAAAGGAGTGTTCACATCCTGTTGCAGCAGGTGGATTGACATGAATCATGGCTCCAACACAAGTGACTTAGACTTAGACTGAGACTTAGAAAATCTTTATTGTCCCTGAGGGGCAATTTGGTTTGCAGCAGTAGTCATTAAAAACAAGGTTCAACATAAAAACGAGGTACAACAATAAAAACGAGGTACAACAATAAAAACGAGGTACAACAGTAAAAACGAGGTACAACAGTAAAAAGAAGGTACAAAAGTAAAAACAAGGTACAAATACATAAAATACATACAACATACAAACTATGATAAAGCTAAAAACAAAAAACATTTGTAATACAATAAAAACTAATCACATGTCATATTCCACTAAAGTGACTACATAGCAGCTAAGCTTGTTTAAGGAGCTCATTTATAAAAACAACAGCTGAGGGAACAAAGGATTTTATGTATCGGTTGTTTTTGGCCTTTTTATTACTAGGGGCGTACCTACATCCTGAGGGCAAGAGTCTAAACTCTAAGAAGAGAGGGTGCTGAGAGTTGGCCAGAGTGGCCTTTGCCTTCTGGATGACTCTGACCTGATAAATCTGGCTCAGGGGTTTCAAGGTAGTGCTATGGTCTTTTGGCACACCTTGATTATACCACCTAGTCTGTTTTTATTGGCCACACTGAGGTTACCAAACCAGGAAGTGATAGAATTTGTTAAAATATGTTAGAATATGTCTATAATTGTGTCTAGATACCTGTATTCACTGACTATCTCAACAGCAGAGCCATTAATGAGAATGGGTGCTTTGTGAGGGGGATCACGACGAAAGTCAATGTACATCTCCTTCGTTTTAGCGCCGTTTAGCTCCAGGTACGAATCATTGCACCATATCATAAAGTTCTCCAGAACAGGACTGTGGTCTGACTCTTTGTCCTGCAGGAGGCTGACTATGACCGAGTCGTCAGCAGACTTAATGATGTGCCTTGACTGAAGTGTGCTCTGACAGTTATTTGAGTACAGTACAAACAGCAAGGGGGACAGGACCCGTCCCTGGGGTGATCCTGTGGAGAATAAGCGAGCATCAGACAGTGATGGGACCTTTGCAACAGGTACTACAAGGGACTCTTTCCATAATTGATGTGATGTCAATTGAAAGAAATGAGAGAATGATCAAACTTCTTCAAGAAGGTAAATCATCACATAATGTTGCAAAAGACATTGATTGGTCACAGTCAGCTGTGTCTAAAACGTGGACCAAGTCCAAACAAGATGGGAAGGTCGTAGACGGCAAAAGCATGCCAGACCAAGGAAAACATCAAATCGTCAACACCAGTGGCAGTTTTACAAGGCAGCCTCGGGAAGCCCGTACCTCTGTAGACATTCTGCGCGGGTAAAAAGCGGCACACTGCTGCTTATAGACGTGATGCTGCTGCTGCACACTTGGTGCTGCTCGGTCAATGAGTTTAAGGTAAGTCAAAAAACATTTCTGATTCAGTACTTTCTATAATTGATTGTTCTTGCACGTAATAATGCTGTTGTTCCTCTCATTGATAATGGCATAAAGTGTGTAAATGTCTGGTCTGTGTTTACAAACATAATGGCATAAAAAAACAACCAAGATTATTTTCTCCTTCTGATCATCTTCATGAAAGGAGGGAAGGACATAGTATCCTTTCTTGCCCCAGTAGACCACAAAGTGAGGGAAACAGCAGGAAACTTATTTAAAAAATGAGAGCCGAGAAGGTGGTGGAGGTTCAAGAGACCACGTGTGATGAAAGTGAGGACTCTGACACTGAGAGGGAAATTCCAGAGAGAGACAAAGATGAAGAATGTCAAATGACTTACATAAATATATCATGGTTATGGTTGGCTATGGTTGAAGTTTATTTCAAACATTTATGCAGTCACAACATGATAAGTCATACAATTTGCATTTACCGTAGTTTGCAAATTCTCATTTATCTTTACATGTTAGAAAGAGGAAGAAAGAAAGCTTATTTAATCCTACTCCTTTTCCACTTCATTGCAATTGTCACGACTCGAATAGGACTCAGGACACAGATGCAGGATTTCGGAAACATATTTTAGACAAGGGAAGGGATCCAAAACGGGAGAAACAAAACAGGCTATCAAAAACAGAACTAACCTGACCTCTAAACTAACAAAAATATCAATAACTCAAAACGCTCCGGCTGCAGATTTAAAAAGGTGCTAAGAACACTAAGAACAGAATATATCAAATACAACAAAAAGCGCTCCAACGCTAGAAAACTAATCCAACCTGACAAATGTTTACAAACAAAGAATCTCCCGTGGATCAAAAAAGAACAAAAAACTTGTCAATGGCTGTGGACAAGACTGTGGCAAAGGAACGCTGGAGGTACGCACAAGAAGATACAAAACACTCTGGCACAGGACAAGAGGAGGACGAGACATTTATACACATGAGGGTGGGTGACACAGGTGGGCACAATCAGGCAGTCAGGACAGACGTCAGACCAGTGAGACAGGAGGATCTGAGGATCTGAAACGAGAGGGAGAGTTAACATTTCAAAATAAAACAGGAAATGACAAGACAACATGAAACCAGACGAAACCCAGAAAAGACTTCACCCAGGTGTGACAGCCATTACTGACACATGTGACCCCTTCTTGTTCTCATTTTGTAACACATCCATTCTCTCAATAGTTACAGTATGATTCCCATAACGAGATAAATCATATCTGATTATCAAAAAGGTTTGAGACGTTTATCAAAATTTTTATTTCTTGTACTCTGTAAACACTTTTAGTTTAAAAATGTTTCTTAAACTGGACCCTATTAGTACATTGATAGACTTTGGTTATTCCATTCCATTATTTAATTCCACATACTGAAGGCACACTAAAGGTCTTAAAGTGTTGTACAAACCCCATTTCCATATGAGTTGGGAAATTATGTTAGATGTAAATATAAACGGAATACAATGATTTGCAAATCCTTTTCAACCCATATTCAATTGTCTGCACTACAAAGACAAGATATTTGATGTTCAAACTCATAAACTTATATTTTTTTAATGCAAATTATAATTAACTTAGAATTTCATGGCTGTAACACGTGCCAAAATAGTTGGGAAAGGGCATGTTCACCACTGTGTTACATCACCAACACTCAATAAATGTTTGGGAACTGAGGAAACTAATTGTTGAAGCTTTGAAAGTGAAATTCTTTCCCATTCTTGTTTTATGTAGAGCTTCAGTCGTTCAACAGTCCGGGGTCTCCGCTGTCGTATTTTACGCTTTATCATGCGCCACACATTTTCGATGGGAGACAGGTCTGGACTGCAGGCGGGCCAGGAAAGTACCCGCACTGTTTTTTTACGAAGCCCCTCTGTTGTAACACGTGCTGAATGTGGCTTGGCATTGTCTTGCTGAAATAAGCAGGGGCGTCCATGAAAAAGACATCGCTTAGATGGCAGCATATGCTGTTCCAAAACCTGTATGTACCTTTCAGCATTAATGGTGCCTTCACAGATGTGTAAGTTACCCATGCCTTGGGCACTAATGCACCCCCATACTATCACAGATGCTGGCTTTTGAACTTTGGGTGGATAACAGTCAGGATGGTTCGCCTCCCCTTTGGTCCAGATGACACGATGTCGAATATTTCCAAAAACAATTTAAAATGTGGACTCGTCAGACCACAGAACACATTTCCACTTTTCATCAGTCCATCTTAGAGGATCTCGGGCCCAGAGAAGCCAGCAGTGTTTCTGGATATTGATAAATGGCTTTCGCTTTGCATAGTAGAGCTTTGACTTGCACTTACAGATGTAGCGACAAACTGTATTTAGTGACAGTGGTTTTCTGAAATGTTCGTGAGCCCATGTGATGATATCCTTTACAGATTGATGTCAGTTTTTGATACAGTGCCTAAGGGATTGAAGGTCACAGTCATTCAACGTTGGTTCCCGGCCATATGGCTTATGTGGCGTGTTTTCTCCAGATT
Organism: Nerophis ophidion; assembly: GCF_033978795.1. NCBI lineage: Eukaryota > Metazoa > Chordata > Actinopteri > Syngnathiformes > Syngnathidae > Nerophis > Nerophis ophidion. The sequence goes on from NC_084612.1 coordinate 43,284,830, forward strand.
CTCTGAACCTTTTGATGATATTATGGACCACAGATGTTGAAATCCCTAAATTTCTTGCAATTACACCTTTAAGAAAAGTTATGTTAGGTATGTGGGCAGTGGAAGGAGACGACAGTACGAAAGACTTAAGGTTACCAGGTTTATTGTAACCTTTGATGATTGTGTGGGATGCGTATGCTACTCTAAGTGTTGGTTGCAGGATTAAGTGTAAAGTTAACCATGTGAATTAAACAAGAGGATGTTGTACATGCATGTTGAACGAAACCTTCGTCTGGTCAAGGAGGGATAGGCACAAGGAAGATCCAGGGACAGGCAGGAGGTCGAGGGCAGGCGGCAAGCAAACAAGGTCTAAGTCCAGGCGAGTGATCGAGGATCGAGGGAGGCAACGGCAAGGAGGACAAGGGACAAGTCAACGAGGCAAAAAGGCACAAGGCAAAAGGAGGCGAGGACAACGAGCGGGAAGCCAGAGACGTATGTGCTTACTACAAGAGTTAATGACATTCCGGCGCGGATTCCAAGAAGTGACTGGTTCTTAAGCTGTCTTCCTGATTGCTGCCAGGTGCGATGATTGTTGACAGTCGACAGCTGCGGCAAAGCGTGGGCGTGAGGTGTGAGGCACTTGCGGGGGCGTGTCCTGGCATGCTGCCAGACAAAGTGCGGGATCTTGCTGTGGGAGAATCTCTGGTTCGAATCTGCGTCGTCACACGTTGTTGTTAAACTGTTTGACTATTTGCTCACGCAGTTGTGGACAAAGGGGTGTACCTCGCCCCATCCTTTCTTGTGAAAGACTGAGCATTTTTTGGGAAGCTGTTTTTATACCCAATCATGGCACCCACCTGTTCCCAATTAGCCTGCACAACTGCGGGATGTTCCAAATAAGTGTTTGATGAGCATTCCTCAACTTTATCAGTATTTATTGCCACCTTTCCCAACATCTTTGCTGTCATCAAATTCTAAAGTTAAAGATTATTTCCCAAAAAAAAGTTTAACAATTTCAACATCAAATATGTTGTCTTTGTAGCATATTCAACTGAATATGGGTTGAAAAGGATTTGCAAATCATGGTTTGTACATACATGCATACAATTTTTTTAAGTTACATTTTTCTGTAAGGTTATATTGCTCCTCTTTTGTTAAGATTTGTTGTATAGTCTTGAGTACATAATTTTAGCTGTTTGCAAATGCACCGAGTCTTTGAATTTCAATATTTTCTATTTAATAAAGTGTTCGTATGTTCTCTAGAACCAACATTATGTATTATTCTAACTGACCTCCTTTCTAACACGGTTAATGAATGAAGTGTACATTTTTAGTTATTTCAGCATATTTCTGACAATAACTCAGATATGGTAACACTAGTGAGTCGTGATGTGCGGATCGATACTAAAATATCGATACAGTCAATAAAAGATCTTTATGCTCTAATATTGACCCTCAAATCAAAATATTGATACTTTTAATACTTTAGTTCATGGGTGTCCAACTTTTTCCACCAACGGCTGGTAAAGTCCAAGAATGCTGGGGCCATATTTTTTTATATGTAAAAAAAAGTGCTAAACAGATATTGTGTCAGCTATTATAGGTGACCAAATATATTACTGAATATTAGAGCATTTCAGCTTTTTCTCATTACATACCGATTGTTTTTTCCTATGTAAGAATAGAATACAGATAATAACAATATGATTATTTAACTGGGCTTCACGCTGGAGGAGGGGTTAGTGCATCTGCCTCACAATATGAAGGTCCTGGGTTCAATCCCGGGTTTGTGATCTTTCTGTGTGTAGTTTGCATGTTCTCCCCGTGAATGCTTGGGTTCCCTCCGGGTACTCCGGCTTCCTCCCACTTCCAAAGACATGCACCTGGGGATGGGTTGATTGGCAACACTAAATTGGCCCTAGTGTGTGAATGTGAGTGTGAATGTTGTCTGTATCTGTGTTGGCTCTGCGATGAGGTGGCAACTTGTCCAGGGTGTATGCCGTCTTCTGCCCGATTGTAGCTGAGATAGGCACTAGTAACCCCCGCGGCCCCAAAGGGAATAAGCGGTAGAAAATGGATAGATGGATGGATTGTTTTACTGCCTAACCTAATGTGTCTAAAATTTTGCCTGTATGAAAATATTACTGTTCATGCTTATTATGGTTATTGTATTTTTTTCAATTAATTTATAATTTAGTATTTTATTTTGTAATTTAATAACTGTTAATATTTTAGGTGTATTTATTTAAAAAAAAATTAGATATTTGAAAAGAAAAGAAAAACAGAAGATGAACCACTTTGATATAATCTTCAATCAATCAATCAATCAATGTTTACTTCTATAGCCCTAAGTCACTAGTGTCTCAAAGGGCTGCACAAACCACTACGACATCCTCGGTAGGCCCACATAAGGGCAAGGAAAACTCACACCCAGTGGGACATCGGTGACAATAATGACCCAGTGGGACGTCTGTGACAATGATGACTATGAGAACCTTGGAGAGGAGGAAAGCAATGGATGTCGAGCGGGTCTAACATGATACTGTGAAAGTTCAATCCATAATGGATCCAACACAGTCGCAAGAGTCCAGTCCAAAGCGGATCCAACACAGCAGCGAGAGTCCCGTTCACAGCGGAGCCAGCAGGAAACCATCCCAAGCGGAGGCGGATCAGCAGCGCAGAGATGTCCCCAGCCGATACACAGGCAAGCAGTACATGGCCACCGGATCGGACCGGACCCCCTCCACAAGGGAGAGTGGGACATAGAAGAAAAAGAAAAGAAACGGCAGATCAACTGGTCTAAAAAGGGAGTCTATTTAAAGGCTAGAGTATACAAATGAGTTTTAAGGTGAGACTTAAATGCTTCTACTGAGGTGGCATCTCGAACTGTTACCGGGAGGGCATTCCAGAGTACTGGAGCCCGAACGGAAAACGCTCTATAGCCCGCAGACTTTTTTTGGGCTTTGGGAATCACTAATAAGCCGGAGTCCTTTGAACGCAGATTTCTTGCCGGGACATATGGTACAATACAATCGGCAAGATAGGATGGAGCTAGACCGTGTAGTATTTTATACGTAAGTAGTAAAACTTTAAAGTCACATCTTAAGTGCACAGGAAGCCAGTGCAGGTGAGCCAGTAAAGACGTAATGTGATCAAACTTTCTTGTTCTTGTCAAAAGTCTAGCAGCCGCATTTTGTACCAACTGTAATCTTTTAATGCTAGACATGGGGAGACCCGAAAATAATACGTTACAGTAGTCGAGGCGAGACGTAACAAACGCATGAATAATGATCTCAGCATCTTTAGTGGACAGAATGGAGCGAATTTTAGCGATATTACGGAGATGAAAGAAGGCCATTTTAGTAACGCTTTTAATGTGTGCCTCAAAGGAGAGAGTTGGGTCGAAGATAATACCCAGATTCTTTACCGTGTCGCCTTGTTTAATTGTTTGGTTTTCAAATGTTAGAGTTGTATTATTAAATAGAGTTCGGTATCTAGCAGGACCGATAATCAGCATTTCCGTTTTTTTGGCGTTGAGTTGCAAAAAGTTAGCGGACATCCATTGTTTAATTTCATTAAGACGTCGCCTCCAGCTGACTACAATCCGGCGTGTTGGTCAGCTTTAGGGGCATGTAGAGTTGGGTGTCATCAGCATAACAGTGAAAGCTAACACCATATTTGCGTATGATGTCACCTAGCGGCAGCATGTAGATGCTGAAGAGTGCAGGGCCAAGGACCAAACCCTGGGGAACTCCACACGTTACCTTAACATAGTCCGAGGTCACATTGTTATGGGAGACACACTGCATCCTATCAGTAAGATAAGAGTTAAACCAAGACAGGGCTAAGTCTGACATACCAATTCGTGTTTTGATACGTTCTAATAAAATATTACGATCCACAGTATCGAAAGCAGCGCTAAGTTCGAGGAGCAGCAACATAGATGACGCATCAGAATCCATCGTTAGCAATAGATCATTAGTCATTTTTGCGAGGGCTGTCTCCGTGGAGTGATTTGCCCTGAAACCGGATTGAAAGGTTTCACATAGATTGTTAGACGCAAAGTGTTCATTTAACTGCTCCGCAACAATTTTTTCGAGGATTTTTGAAATAAAGGGAAGGTGAGACACCGGTCGGTAGTTTACCATGAGGTCAGGATCGAGGTTAGGTCTTTTAAGAAGAGGATGAATAACCGCTTTTTTGAATGCTAGGGGAACAGTGCCCGAGGAAAGTGATAAGTTTATAATATTTAGCACTGATGGACCTAATAATACAAAGAGCTCCTTGATCAGTTTCCCAGGAAGAGGGTCAAGTAAACATGTTTGTTTTATTCCATTTACACGTTGTAACAATTCCTCTAATGTTATTTCCTCAAAACGAGAGAAACTATTTTGGAGGGCAGTATCCGCCGTATATACCATCGTATCAGTGTTAATAGAACCCCGTTGTAGCTGTGACGCATTGTCTTTAATCTCCTTTCTAATGACTTCAATTTTCTTATTAAAGAATTGCATAAAGTCATCAGCTGAGTGGGTGGTGCTACTGGAAGGGGTCCCTTGTTGGGTTAGCGATGCTACCGTACTAAACAAAAATTTAGGATCGTTTTTATTACGGTGGATGAGATTTGAGTAATATTTAACTTTAGCTAAGGTAAGCATGCGTTTATAAGTTATTAAACTATCACTCCATGCTTGATGGTGCACCTCAAGTTTAGTCGTGCGCCATTTGCGTTCCAGCTTTCTACATAATAATTTCTGAGCTCTAGTTTCTTCTGTAAACCATGGGGTGCGCTTTTTTGGAGCCTTTTTTAACTTTAGCGGTGCTATGTTATCAATGGTTTCGCGCAGGGCGTCGTTAAAGTTGTTAGTGAGGTTATCAAAAGAGCCCACATATTTTGGGAATGGTGCCATTACCGAGGGCAGTAGGTCAGCAAGAGTTGTCGTTGTGGTAGTATTAATGTTGCGGCGCTATAGCAGTTATTATTATTATTATTAGTTTGACGAACATGCGTCTGAACCTCGAATTTTATAAGGTAATGATCTGACAATACTTTAGTATACGGGAGTATCGTAACTTTGGAAACGGTGATACCCCTGACAAGCACTAGGTCTATCGTATTACCGTTGCGATGCGTGGGTTCATTTATTATTTGTGTGAGACCACAGCTATCAATTATAGTCTGGAGCGCTACGCACGGTGGGTCCGATGGGGTAGTCATATGGATATTAAAGTCCCCCATTATGATTATATTATCGGCGTGTGTCACTAGATCAGCAACGAACTCTGAGAATTCATTGATAAAGTCCGAACAGGGCCCTGAGGGGCGGTAGATAACAGCCAGGTGTAGAGGCAGCGGTGTGACAGACCTCATAGTAAGCACCTCAAACGATTTATATTTATTATTTCTGTTAGGATTAAGGTTAAAGTTTTCGTTGTATATTAGTGCGACCCCCCCCCCCCCCCACCCCTTTTAAGCGGACGGGCAATATGCGCATGTGTAAAGTTAGGAGGACATGCCTCGTTTAGCGCAAAAAAGTTGTTTGGTTTAAGCCAGGTTTCGCTGAGACCGATGACGTTAAGATTGTTGTCTGATGATATCGTTAACTAACAACGTTTTGGGAGACAATGATCTTATGTTTAAAAAACCTATATTATAGGTAGTGGGCTGTTTTAGGGAATTTTTGATCAAATTATCCGTAGTAGCAATATTAATAATGTTGTGTTTATTATGCCCAGTGCCTTTAGTATAATTACGACCATATCTAGGGATTGATACGACGGGAATTTTCCGATTGTTTGTTTGTTGCTTTGATAAACTGCACGCATCATAGTTTGCCACCTCAGTAAAACACATGTCCAACTCTGAAACACTCAAAGCAGAAAAAACGTGTTCTAATTTAACTGACTCCTTACCCAGACCTGTAGTCTCGCATCTTCCATTTAAATCCGGCTTCAGGATGGAGGGAAATGGTGTTCTGTGGGGATTAGCCTTCTGCTTTGTTTTTAGCCCTGCTCGGCATCCGCGTTTCCGATCACACCGCTGGCGTCTGCTCCGTAGACGGCCCCCGCTGCTACTATACTCCCCTGCTTCACAGGCCGCTGGATGTAGCCGTCGAATTATTCCCATGCTAGTTAGTTCGTCTAGCAAGCACGCCTCTATCAGTCCAAAACGGCCCGATATGTCCACGTCCAGAAGTGTCTGGCGGTCGTACGTGATCACGGAGTGACCACGATGTGAGCCAGCCATAGAGTTTGTAGAATTGTCCGGTATTTCTGCCAAATGTTCCATATTTAGCAGGAGCTCCTCGAGGTCGCAGCCCTTCCGGGCGCCGCCATCTTGGATCATATAATCTTCTTTCATGGCTTAAATAATTTGTTTGCAACTTGCTTAAAGTTACATAAAAAAAATAAAAATAAAATAAATACAAATTATATATATGTATATATGTCAAGTTCTTAAGGATTTTTCGCAGCTGTGCCCAAACTTGAAAGGGCCATTGGGACTCAAGAAGGACACACAGGGACAACTCAATCCTCTATCCTTGTGATTTATTGATGTTTGATTTGAACCAATCAAATAAACAGGGTTAGCGGCGTAAATGAATGGATGAAATGAATGAATAGTTGAATAGTCGGTAGTTAAATAGAATAGTTGATTAGCCGATTAGAATAGCCAATTAGTCGATTAGTTGGATAGAATAGGCAATTGGGTTGATAACCTTAATCAAACAGAAAAAAGAACACATGAGTGTTTCTTAAACATACATCAAAATACATACTTTGCTTTCCATTAAATCCATCCATCCATCCATTTTCTACCACCTATTCCCTTTTGGGGTGGCGGGGGGCGCTGGCGCCTATCTCAGCTACAATCGGGTGGAAGGCGGGATACACCCTGGACAAGTCGCCACCTCATCGCAGGGCCAACACAGATAGCCATTCACACTCACATTCACACACTAGGGCCAATTTAGTTAAATCAATCCAATCAAAATTAATTTCCACTGATACGGCCTAAGTTTAAGAATAAACTTAAACATTTCCAATAATATGAATTAAATTAAATTTAAACAACCCAAGAATAAACTTAAACATCACTGATAACTTTTAAAATTTACTTTCAGTCAACTTAAACAATTTGTAAACATCAGCGAATTTATCTTCTTTAAACATTTTCCCCAGTGAAATTATTTTCTTTAAACATTCCCCTCAGTGCAAACAAGTATTTCTTTCATTTGGTTTTCTCACCAGTTGCGTCTTTTGAGTCCACACAGGAGCTGTCTTCTTTCCTCTTAGCAGTATATCAAAAAGGGGTGACTGACTGGAAGCTCAAACATTTTAAGCATGTGCTCTGAGCAGGTGAACTCAATCAAGGTAATCTGTTGGAAGCAGGTGGAGCTGTTCAGCCCTCAGCTCTCACTTTTGCCCCTTCAGGCCTGGAGTGTGCTACACAACTCAGTGGTGTTTGTGCTGGTCTGTACTTTGACTTGACAATACATACATACAAATACATATACATATACATATATATATATATATATATATATATATATATATACATACATACATACATACATACTTTTCTACCTTCAAGGTACTCAAAGCGCTTTGACACTACTTCCACATTTACCCATTCACACACACATTCACACACTGATGGAGGGAGCTGCCATGCAAGGCGCCAACCAGCACCCATCAGGAGCAAGGGTGAAGTGTCTTGCTCAGGACACAACGGACGTGACGAGGTTGGTTCTAGGTGGGATTTGAACCAGTGACCCTCGGGTTGTGCACGGCCACTCTGCGCAGTGGGAGAGTGGCCCATATATGGGGATATTCGCTGATACCACCAATTGGAAGCATGTCAGAAATTAGGCAAGTACTAAACAGCTTGTCTGGAGAAAGTATCATGGAAGGCAAGATTGTTTTATACATATCTCTTTATGGTTTGTATTCAAATTTTCGAGACTCATGCAGATCCCAAATACACAAAAACGAGTAGCAATAGGTAAGAAAACTTGGTTTAGCAAATGAGATCTCGTTTGAAATAAGACAAAGTTTATGTATGTAATTAGCTGCCAAATGTTTGATGTGCCCCTTTTGTTAGGCACTGGCCCCTCATTGGCGCCCCGGGCAAAATTTGTCTGGAACCGCCCCCAGTCAACACAGAAACTTTAAAGCAATATTTCTTGAAACAGAAAATGCAAACCAAAACATATGAAGAACAAATGGGTGAAACCTGGAATCACTGTCTGTGACTGAAGGAAATGGGATTCAAGTACCAAAATGCTAAACAAAAGCCATCAGTCACACCTAAAGAGAAAAAAGAAGGTTACAAAGGGTTAAAGAAAAGCAATAATTTTTTACGATGAAAATGCATCTTGCCAAACAGCAAAAACTGAAGACTTATTACCATGAAGAAAGATTCACCAAAAACTGAATTTGGTTCTTAATAGCAAGGTGGTACTTTGACAAGTTCCAGCAGGTCCATGTCAATCGGTTTCAGCTTCGCGCTGCGGGGTTTGTATCAATGTTTTTTTGTTTGGTGTAGGTGGTGTGGCTCGGTTGTTGGGCAATGTTGTGTTTGTGCAGGTTTGGATTAGGGAGTGGAGTTTCTTAGTGGAGGAAGGCGTTGATGTATTTTGTTTGCATGTTGGCATTTGGGCTGGCTAGCGGACTAGCGCTGGTTGGTCTCCATGTTTTTTTCGGTTGTTGGGGGTTTTGCAGCAGTTTTCATTTCCTCTGTTTGTGGTGCAAGCGCCCGGGCCTTCTGAGTCAGACTGTTTTGGTCCGTGGCAGCACGTGGTTATCGGGGCCGTCAGACTTGTGGGGCGGTTTAGCTCGGTTGGTAGAGTGGCCGTGCCAGCAACTTGGGGGTTGCAGGTTCGATTCCCGCTTCTGCCAACCTAGTCACTGCCGTTGTGTCCTTGGGCAAGACACTTTACCCACCTGCTTCCAGTGCAACCCACACTGGTTTAAATGTAACTTAGATATTGGGTTTCACTACGTAAAGCGCTTTGAGTCACTAGAGAAAAAGCGCTATATAAATATAATTCACTTCACTTTGTCATTGTGTTGGTTGGCTGGTCGGGTGTCGACCCACGCCTACCCTCACATTCTGTCGGGCCATCCTTCTAGCCTGATGTAGCGCCATCGTTTGGGTGCAGGCTTATCAGTGTTGTCCCTAGATGCGCGGCCCGACCTGTGGGAGGGGGGATGGATGGGCTGATTTTCAGTCGACGGTGGGTTCAGAGACTGGATAGCTGCACTGACGGTTTACTGCATGTATGTGTTTGTTTATATACTATATGTGTATGTGTGTATGTATGTAATTATTTTTATGTTTTATTTTTATTCATTTATTTTTGGGCTTTGGGGAATGGTGTCAGAGCCTGCTTGCCCCGCAGAAGTCGGCATCCCGGGCTGCCGCTGCCTGGCTGTGTGTCTGCGGTCCCTGGGTCCCACAGCCCAGCCCTTTCTGGATGCCCTGCTTGGTGGGGGCCTGCTGGGTCTTGTGTCCACTTTTTTCTCTTCTTCCCTAAGGCGGAGGCTCCACTGGGGGAGTTGCTGAATGTAAATGGTAAATGGGTTAAACTTGTATAGCGCTTTTCTACCTTCAAGGTACTCAAAGCGCTTTGACACTATTTCCACATTCACACATTGATGGCGGGAGCTACCATTCAAGGCCCTAACATTGGCCCAACAGGAGCAAGGGTGAAGTGTCTTGCTCAAGGACACAAGGGATGTGACGAGGTTGGTAGATGGCGGGGATTGAATCAGGAACCCTTAGGTTACTGCCACGGCCACACTTCCAACTAGGCCATACTATCCCCACCATCTTAATCGTTGGGGTCCCTGCAGAAGTGGGACGGGTGTATCCCGTTGCCCCGTGCAGGCAGGTCCTGCTGCTGCCAACTTGAGTGGGGTGGCTCGTGGCTGGCCTCGCCACGCTCTACTGGGGGTAGGGCTGGTTGCTTGTGGGGCTTGGCGCTCTTCCCGTCTGGCTGGGGGGAGTCTCTGGGCCCCTCGGGGAAGGCATCCCGTCCTTCTGTCTGCATGGAGTGTGGTCTCCTGCTTCTCCTGTGCCTTGGCGAGTCTATCTATGTCCTACAGCTGACCTGCCCGGCTGCACAATGGGCTCGGCCTAGGGGGTCCTGTAGCTGGCCGGCCTTCTTGTGTGGGGCCAGTGGTCATTTGTTCCCTGGGTATCGCAACTGCTGTTTTGGGTTTGGCATTCTGGCTGGCTGGGGAAGTAATTTGCCCCCCCGCACAAACTTGGAGAGAAATATATTGTGCATGCAAACATACATACATATGCACATACAAACAGTTATTCATGCATACACACCGACATAGATACGTACATAGGTACATATGCACACACATACAGTGAGAGTAAAAAATATTTGATCCCTTGCTGATATTGTTGGTTTGCCCACTAATAAAGACATGATCATTCTGTACTTTTAATGGTAGATGTATTCTAACATGGAAAGACAGAATATCAAAACGAAAATCCAGAAAATAACTTTCAAGGATATATTTTAATTCATTTGTATTTCATTGAGGGAAATAAGTATTTGATCCCTCTAGACAAAAGCAGTTAATACTTGGTGGCAAAGCCTTTGTTTGCAAGCACAGCGGTCAGACGTTTGTGGTAGTTAACCACAAGGTTAGCACACATATCAGGGGGAATTTCGGCCCACTCTTCTTTGCAGATCCACGAGGTCATTCAGGTTGGCGGGCTGTCGCTTGGCAACTCGGACCTTCAGCTCCCTCCATAGATTTTCAATAGGATTGAGGTCCGGAGACTGGCTGGGCCACTCCATGACCTTAATATGGTTCTTCTTGAGCCACTCCTTTGTTGCCTTTGCTGTATGCTTTGGATCGTTGTCATGTTGGAAGACCCAACCACGGCCCATTTTCAGCTTCCTGACAGAGGGGAGGAGGTTGTCCCTCAAGACTGCACGGTACATGGCTCTATCCATCTTCCCACTGATGCAGTGTAGTAGCCCTGTGCCCTTGGCAGAGAAACACTCCCAAAACATAATGCTTCCACCTCCATGCTTGATGGTGGGCACAGTGTTCTTTGGGTCATAGGCAGTATTTTTCTTTCTCCACACACAACGTGTAGAGTTTAGGCCAAATAGTTCAATTTTGGTCTCGTCTGACCATAGAACCTTCTCCCAATCACTTTGTGCATCTTTGAGGTGATCATTGGCATACTTTAGGCGGGCCTCCACATGTGCCATCTTAAGCAGGGGTACCTTTCGGGCACTGCACGATTTTAACCCATTCTGTCGCAAAGGGTTGCCAACGTTTTCCTGGTGACTGTGGTCCCAGCTGCCTTGAGGTCATTCACTAACTCCTGCTGAGTGGTTGCAGGACGATTTCTCCCAGTTGTCATGATCATTGCAACCCCACGAGGTGAAATCTTCTGTGAAGCACCAGATCGAGGTCTGTTGTTATACTTTTCAAATTTTCTAACAGTTGCACCAATGGTTTTTACTTTGATTCCCAGCATCTTGCTAATGTTTTTGTAGCCCATTCCAGATTTGTGCAGGTCAACAATCCTGTCTCTGAGGTCCTGAAAGAGTTATATTGTCTTACCCATGTTGGAGAGCTTGGAATCTGCCTGAGTCTCTGATCAGGTGTCTTTTATACAGGTGATTAGTTAGAACAGGTGTCTTCAATTCAGTCTTCAATTCCCAAGTTGATTGGGAGTGTCTAACTGCTCTGTGAAAGCCAGAAATCCTAATGCACACTAGGGGATAAAATACTTTTTTCCCCTCAATGAAATACAAATCAATTAAAATATATTCCTTAAAGTTATTTTCTTGATTTTCTTTTTGATATTCTATCTCACCATGTTTAAATACATCTACCAAGTATAGAATGATCATGTCTTTATTAGTGGGCAAACCAACAAAATCAGCAAGGGATCAACTACTTTTTACTCTCACTGTACATGCATACATACACACACACAATCACTGTACAAACATACATATGCACATGGTGTACATACACAAACACATATGCATACATACACTCATGCATATAATCATGTTTCATCAAACATATATTAACGTTGTCCCCCACACCCCTCCATGGGGGAAACTGGGTTGAAACATGAAACACTTATAGAGCTTAACCTAATTTTACCACAACAATCTATAATGTTGATATGGTCCTCTCCTTGCCCCACCCAGCTCTCCTTACTTTGTCTGCTTTCTTTTTTTATTGAAGTTATCATTAAATATATGTATTGTTGCAATTGAAACAATTGCACTGTTGATAATAGAGGTAATTATTGTTATTATTAATCATCAATAGTGCTATTTCTATTGGTATTGTTATCGCTCCATTTGTAGGGTAATAATGTTCATTGCCATTTCTGTTTTATTAATATTCATTACATTTATTTATCCTTATTATACATATATTGTATTTGCTGATGTTGTTCTGTTGTTGTTGTTGTTGTTGTTGTTATGGTTTCTCTGTCTTATCTCCCTCTTGTCCCTGCAATTTCTCCCTCTGTTTTCCTTTATACCCCCGTGCTCCGGTACTGCTGCACCAAACATTAAATAAATTAATTTCATAAAGTGACTTGTCCAGGGCGTAGCCCACCTTCCGCCCGAGTGCAGGTGAGATAGGTGCTCGGATGGCGTTTAATAGAGTCAAATACAAGTAAGAAATTACATTTCTCTTTTATCAAGTGGATCTACATCAACAATATAATGTGCCGGAATAGCTGGACAGGACATGTAGAGGATCCGGCAGGGCAGTTGCTGGATATTCCATCTCCATAGTTAAGATTCCTGCAGGTGCGGTGGGTGGTTCCTGTGGCCTCGTGCTGGGCGGCTCTGCAGTGGCCAACTTGGGTGGGGCGGGCCCCACCGTGCTCTCTTGGGGCGGGAGGTTGGTGGTGGAGCGGGGCCTTTGTGTCTTTGTGCCTTCCTGCCTTTGTGTCTGTGTGAGGTGTGGTCTCTCGTTGGCTTAAGGGTGGCTGTCCCCTACTTCTCCCGTGCCTTGTCCACTGCTGGGCGTGTCTCTCTGTTGCCTGTAGCTGACAATGCCGGGAGGCACAATGGTTGGCCATCCTGGCGGGGCCGGTGGTCCTTGGTTCCCTGGGTGTCGCACTTGCTGTTTTGGGTTGGGCTCTCTGGGTGGTGGAGGCTGCTCTCACAGGGAGACAAATATATTGTATATGCAAACACACATATATACTCACCTACACACAATTATTCATACATGTACACACACATACGTACATTCATTCATTCACAAATAGATTTGCGCACACACTTACCCACCGGGAAAGATGAGGTCACCTGCCTAGGTTCAATTCTAGAGGCTAATTTTTCCTGTGATAAAATGGCAACCAAGGTAATCATAAAGGTCAACCAACGAACACGATTTCTCTACAGAATCTCCTCTCTGGTCAACAAAAGCACCCTGAAGAATCTAGCGGGAACTCTCGTTCAACCCTTTTTCGATTGCGCATGCACCTCCAAAACCCTCAAATCTAGACTCCAAACATCCCAGAATAAGTTAGTCCGGTTACTTTTAGACCTCCACCCCAGGTCACACCTCAATCCAACCCACTTCTCCAAAGTGGGCTGGCTCAGGGTGGAGGACAAAGTAAAACAACTTGTACTGAGCCTAGTCTATAAAATCTGTTACACCTCCTTGATACCGAAGTACATGTCAAACCACTTCCATAACGTAAATGACCGCCATAACCACAACACCAGGGGGAGCTCCACAAACCCTGTTAAACCCAGATTCCGATTTAACAAAGGTCTTAACTCATTTTCTTTCTATGCCACATCAATGTGGAATGCACTTCCAACAGGTGTAAAAGTAAGTGCATCTCTATTCTCCTTCAAAAGCGCACTAAAAGAACACCTCCAGGCAACTTCAACCCTAAACTAACACCCTTCCTCCTCCACATCCCACCTCCCCGGATTGTAAATAATCAAATGTCAATAATAAAATGTATTTACTTGTTCTTATGCTTTCTGAACTCACTATGTTCACTGCTCCCTGTACATATCCTACCAAGTCAGACCTTCACTGTTTCAATGTCCAATTCTCTGACGATGCAATTGTTGATGACTGTAGTACTGATTTCAACCAAACCAAATGTTCCTGAGCCCATGTGGTGATATCCTTTAGAGATTGATGTCGGTTTTTAATATAGTGCTGTCTGAGGGATCGAAGGTCACGGTCATTCAATGTTGGTTTCCGGCCATGCCGCTTACGTGGAGTGATTTTTCCAGATTCTCTGAACCTTTTGATGATATTATGGACCGTATATGTTGAAATCCCTAAATTTCTTGCTATTGCAATTTGAGAAACGTTGTTCTTAAACTGTTTGACTATTTGCTCACGCAGTTGTAGACAAAGGGGTGTACCTCGCCCCATCCTTTCTTGTGAAAGACTGAGCATTTTTTGGGAAGCTGTTTTTATACCCAATCATGGCACCCACCTGTTCCCAATTAGCCTGCAAACCTGTGGATTGTTCCAAATAAGTGTTGGATGAGCATTCTTCAACTTTATCAGTATTTATTGCCACCTTACCCAAGTTCTTTTTCATGTCTTGCTGGCATCAAATTCTAAAGTTAATGATCATTTGCAAAAAAAAAATATGTTTATCAGTTTGAACATGAAATATGTAGCATATTCAACTGAATATGGGTTGAAAATGATTTGTAAATCATTATATTCCGTTTATATTTACATCTAACACAATTTCCCAACTCATATGGTAACGGGGTTTGTATTTGTACCATGAATTGATTAACATGGACTCCGACTTAAACGAGTTAAAAAACTTATTGAGATGTTACCATTTAGTGGTCATTTGTACGGAATATGTACTGTACTGTGCAATCTACTAATAAAAGTTTCAATCAATCAATCAATCATACATAAGTACCTACGCTCCCACATACATACACAAATACAGTACATACATACACACTTACAGTACATACATCTACACGCACATACACTGTACAAACATATACACATACTGTACATATACTGTACATATGCATACATACAGTCATGCATATGATCACGTTTCATCAAACATATTTTAACGTTGTTCCCCTAAGGGAAACTGGGTAACACACGGCTCACTGAAGAAGCTTAACCTATTGTTACTATAACAATCTACAAGGTTAATGCGGTTCGCTTCTCTTTCAAACCCTCCATTTACCTGCTTTATTTTGTAATTCAAGTTATAATTACATATATACATTGTTGAATTTGAAACCATTGCATTGTTGATAGTAGAAGTAGTCATTGTTATTATCAATAGTACTATTGCTATTGGTATTTCTATTGCTCCATTTGCAGTGTAGTAATGTTCATTGTCATTTCTGTGTTATTAATATTTACTTCATTGACTGCTTCTCTGCTATCACTTTTATCATCATGTTCATACGTATCATATTTGCTGATAGTGTTCTGTTGTTGTGGTGGTTGTTATTCTTGTTGTTGTTGTCTCAATTAATAAATAAAAGTTCCTGCAGGATTTTTCGACGGTTGGGCTGTGCGGTTGAACGCTGATTGGTTGAACACACTTGTGGTGTTCCTAAAACTCTGTATTGAAGATTTCATCCGCCATTTAACCATGTGAGGACAACTTTTTTATTTCCTATTTCTTGGGTATTTCTATTACAACAAACTTGACAACGGAGAGAAAAAAGAACAAAAATAACTTTCTGCTGTGTTTTTAGTGTTTTCCTGCCTTCTCCTTTGTCTGCATCTGTGCTTTTAGTGATTCGTCCTCGGCTAGGGGCGGACCTTCAGGCACAGCTGTTCGCAATTATCACACCGATATTTAGGCACCTCACTATCAGCTTGGCCTCACCGGTTATTGTCTCCAGTACTCCTGTCGTGCATGCACCTGCTTCACCAGACCTGGTATGTTTTCGCTCCTTGTCCTGAAAAGAAGCACTTCTGATAACATACAACAACAATAATTAAAAAAAAAAAAAAAAAGGGTCGGTGCGTGACGGCGACGCTCCTGTTGTGTTTATCTCCTAGTCCCCCTGAAGTAATAAGGATACCTTTTGTTAGACTCTTGCCCTGCCCAGTGCGCCCTGGCCTTTTTCCCCGCAAACCACTGAGGAACCTGTTTTCGTTTGTTTATTCATGGTGTGCACTTCTGCCCCATCGCCTTTTGTTACACTTTTTGGACTTAATAAATATTCCCCTTTTTGTAATTTAACCTTGCCTCCTGTCTCTGCATCCTGGGGTCACCTCCTAGATAAGGTCCTAACACTTGCAACTTGCAGGAACTTTTGTGTGGCATCTGTGTGCTGAAGAACACTGATCACTTGTAGTGTTTTTACTCTGCTGTAGTCTTTGAACTCTACTTTTTATTATTTATTCATTGTTACAAAATTAATTTTGGTATGCCAGGCTACGAGACGTGGACGGACTCTTTCAAAGGTATTTACAGAGAAATATCCAGTTTTCAGGCAGCTTTGATAAAGCGGCCTGAGCTGCTCAGAGGGACTCGACATCCTTGTTGTTTGAGGATAAATATGAAAGAGAGGAGAAAAAGAGTTGAATGACGGTAAATCACGTTAAATATTCACTATTTCCTTTTTTACATGCTGAAAAAGTAGTCAGTGACACTTCATTTGTGTAGTTATTAGCCTCAATCTGAGTGACTGAATGCTAATGCTAACAGGTGAGATAAACGCTGCCATTTATTAATTAATTTATTGTTATTTACAGCTAAAATGGACCATATGGAATTGTTTGACCCTCATTAATTCATAATTTACTGAAGGGATGACTTTTTGACCGTTGGACAATGTGGACTAAAATCAAGCTGACTTTTCATGTAAAATTCAGTACACTTTGTTTTAAAATCATATTGTTTTGCATCTTATTCCTTTGTATTTTATTTACTTACATTTTTGTAACATAAATATGACCAATTATAGGCTATTTATTTACATGGTATCAATGTAGAAATATGTACCACTCACCCATATTCATCAGCCTGATTTGTATAAACTACCTGAACTGTGAAATGGAGTGGAAACACAAACCACACAATTTTACAGGAACCTATAGTTCTAGGAACTAAAGGTTCGAGGAGCCTAAAATTCCTTAACATTTGGTGGAAAGGGGCTTTTTGTCATGGCCCGCAAATTGTCCAGATCTCAATCCAATTGAAGATCTGTAGTGGAACTTGAAGAAAATGGTCAATGACAAGATTCCGACCTGCAAAGCTGAGCTGAAACATCAATCAGAGCAAGACCGATGAAGAGTACTTGTCACTTGTTGAATCAGGGCCTCAGAGACTACAATCTGTTATAAAAGCCAGAAGCGGTGCAGCAAGAAGTGTGTTGTAATTGTTTGTTTGTTTTTTGTAATGACATCTTTTTTTTCTCTGAATTTTGTGATTCCATTGTTGTTTCGTTACTATCACACCCTATATTTTTTATTTATTTTAATGTTTCCTAAAGCCAGAAAGTTGACGTTTGAAATGACTAGTTTTATGTCTTGTCCGGAATGTGCTTTTTTCCGACAAAATTAAACAAATGATTGAACATTCTCCGAGACTGGTCACACGATCATTTTTTCCAGGGTTGTAACATCATGGCGAACGTGAGAGAAATATAATGTCTTGTGGATGAAAACATGTATTGTTTTAAAGACAACAGTAATATTACTGTGACATTTGAGTGCATGGAAACATGATGCATAATTCCAGTTCTGGTTTTCAAGATCATACTGTAAAACAGTGGTTCTCAACCTTTTTTCAGTGAACATTTTTTTAATTCAAGTACCCCCTAATCAGAGCAAAGCATTTTTGGTTGAAAAAAAGAGATAAAGAAGTAAAATACAGCACTATGTCATCAGTTTCTGATTTATTACATCGTTTACAAGTGCAAAATATTGCTCATTTATAGTGGTCTTTCTTGAACTACTTGGAAAAAAAAGATATAAAAATAACTAAAAACTTGTTAATAAAAATAAACAAGTTATTCAATTATAAATAAATATTTCTACATATCAACTTAAAGTGCCCTCTTTGGGGATTGTAATAGAGATCCATCTGGATTCATGAACTTAATTCTAAACATTTCTTCACAAAAAAAGAAATCTTTAACATCAATATTTATGGAACATGTCCACAAAAAATATAGCTGTCAACACTGAATATTCCATCCATCCATCCCTTTTTGCTACCGCTTATTCCCTTTGTGGTCGCGCGGGGCGCTGGTGCCTATCTGAGCTACAATCGGGCGGAAGGAGGGGTACACCCTGGACAAGTCGCCACCTCATCGCAGGGCCAACACGGATAGACAGAGGACATTCACACTCACATTCACACACTAGGGCCAATTTAGGAGATAGGTTGATTGGCAACATTGAATATTGCATTGCTGCATTTCTTTTCACAGTTTATGAAGTTACATCCATATTTTGTTGAAGTATTATTCATTAAATATAATTATAAAGGATTTTTGAATTGTTGCTATTTTTAGAATATTTAAAAAAAAATTCACTTGCCCCTTGGCATACCTTCAAGTACCCCCAGGGGTATGCATACTCCCATTTGAGAACCACTGCTGTAAAGTAATGTTAAAGTTAAAGTACCAATGATTGTCACACACACACTAGGTGTGGTGAAATTTGTCCTCTGCATTTGATCCATCCCCTTGTTTACCCCTTGGGAGGTGAGGGAAGCAGTGAGCAGAAGTGGTGGCCACGCCCGGGAATACGTTTTTGGTGATTTAACCCCCAATTTCAACCCTTGATGCTGAGGACCTAGCAGGGAGGCAATGGCTCTCGTTTTTTTATAGTCTTTGGTAAGACTCGGTCAGGGCTTGAACTCACAACCGATCTCAGGGCGGACACTCTAACCACGAGGCCACTGAGTAGATCCTTGCTATTCCTGTGAATTATGTTCCAAAGCCACCGAGAAAAAAACAAATAATGCTCATTTTTGATTGGAAATGCTTATCACCGATATTAAAAAATGTTTTTTTGTACGCATAAAGAAACCATAATGCTGTGCAGTATTGTGCATACACAACATCACATCTTGTCAAAGCATCTTCCTGCCGGGAAGTGTTGGATGAATTAATTTGAGGGACAGTGCTCTCTGCTGGAATCATACAGTCCTTGCTACTAAGTTATCATGGAAACAACTTTTTACAAATCAAAGCAGATCAAATAAATTTGGGGTGAGCAAATGCCGAATTAGGCATGTTGTTGTCATGTGGTCAGAACAAACACATAACTTTTTACACTTAAACGACATCAAGGGTTGGAATTTGGGGTTAAATCACCAAAAATGATTCCCGGGCGCGGCCACTGCTGCTGCTCACTGCTCCCCTCACCTCCCAGGGGGTGATCAAAGGTGATGGGTCAAATGCAGAGAATAATTTCGGCACATCTAGTATGTGTGTGACAATCATTGGTAGTTTAATATCTTGTGTTTGTATTACATCTTGCATCATATACTGATGAGAGGGTTTATGTACTTATCATCATGAAACAACTCAGCGCACCAAAGTGTGTCTTTGTTGAACTTTTTTACAGACTTCACTTTTCACTTTCTTTTTTTTCTTGACACACTGCCATCAGAAGAGTATGTTTGCCTTACTTGAAAGACATCATCAAGGGGAAAAAGTTAATTTTAAAATGACAAGGTGTGAC
This sequence comes from Nerophis ophidion, assembly GCF_033978795.1. NCBI lineage: Eukaryota > Metazoa > Chordata > Actinopteri > Syngnathiformes > Syngnathidae > Nerophis > Nerophis ophidion. The sequence continues at coordinate 43,304,510 of NC_084612.1, forward strand.
ATCAATTAATCAATGAAAGTTTATTTGTATATGGCACTTAATCACAGGTGCCCCAAAGAGCTTCACAAACCACAACAAACCCACATTATGGCAAGGAAAAACTCCAAAAGCCCGAAATGGAAAAAAAACCAAGAAGGATCCGCAAAAGTTTGAGTTTGAGTTTATTTCGAACATGCAAGCATACAACATGATACATCACAATTTCCAGTTTCTCTTTTCAACATGTTTGAAAAGGAGTAGGAAGAAGAAGAGCTTATTTAATCCTACACCTTTTCTTCTACATAACAGTTGCTAAAACTTTTGTTCACTTCCTGTTCTCAATTTATTCACAATATTCTCCATTAGTAATCACAATAAAAATAAATAATTGGTGAAGTAAGTCATATATCATATGGTGAGATAAGTAAGATTATTTTGAGAATAAATTCAGAATGTTTATCATGGTTTTTCTTTGTACTTTGTAAACACTTTAAGTCTGAAGAGTTTCTTGAAGTGGATCATATTAGTACATTGTTTGATTGCTTTGCTGAATCCATTCCATAATTTAATTCCAAATACAGATAAGGTCTTAAGTGTTGTGCGTGTGTACAAATGTTTAAAATTACATTTTTTTTTTTTTGTGGATGTACAACGCACATGCAGCTTTGTTCTTGTTTTCTTTTTGTACATTACAGTCAAACCTTGGTTTTCGCACGCCTCACTTTATGTATGATTTGGTTTTTAACGGAAATATTGTTGTAGTTTTCATCTCAGTTATTTTACGGACAAGCACTTTGCGTAACAAATTAATCAGTTTACCCGCGTAGCATTTCACGGAATGAAGTCTCCAAAGAAAGAATTTTACGCTTTGGTGACTCAGCCACTGTACTTTGCTGAATAATCCACCATGGGGCCAAAGACAGTTGGGCAGGGTTCAAAGTATACAAATGGCGTCCTCCCACATCATCTTGGCTTCAGTTAAAAGTAAAAGTGATGGTAAATGCTCATTCATACATTTCATTCATCATGTATATATATGTCAGATTGTTTTCTCTATGTAAAATCACAATTGTTATCTGTAAAATGTGTTTTGTGATTCTGATCAGATTAATTGGATTATTTTTAAAGGGAAAAATGCCTTGGTTTTCACACAATTCAATTTTTGTCTGACCTTTTAGAAGATGTTATTAATAAAAGCTGTTTTTGTATGAGTTAATATTAGGCTTGATAGCTGAGATAGGCACCAGGGCCCCCCGTGACCCCAAAGGGAATAAGCGGTAGAAAATGGATAGATGGATAGGCCTGATACAGCAGGGGTCCAAATCAGCCTCTAAACCAGCAATCTGAAAAAGTAGTTTACACAATTTACAGAATTTACTACAGCGGAACCTCATCATGCAATTTTTGGGGTTTCGAGCTGAGCAAACATTTGGATCAGGAGCCTCTCTACCACTGATTGGCGTAGCAAATGTCACTGTGAACTCCTAAAGATCCAACCAAGAAATCTGGTCTTACTCTCTAACATTAGCCTAATGCAGTGGTTTTCAATTTATTTTCACCAATTACCACCTCTGAAAAACTTGGCTCTCCAAATACCACTATAATGAGCGACAGTAAAATACAGTTGTATAGTAGGCCCAAGTACTCATTAAAAAACAGGCAGAGGTTTTTAGTATATTTAATATATTTGGCCTCTGTAACATTACACACAGAGAGAACAGTAACAATGTGTTTGACTGTAGGAAAGAAAAACACTTTAATTAAGTGATTATTTAGCATACCACTAAATGGAGGCCATGCACCACAGTTTGAGAATCACTGGCTTATGGCTAGAGATGGACAGAGCTTTGTTTTTCCAATCATCGGAAAGAGGAAAGACAGTCTGAAGGAAAGCGCTGAGAAGAAGAAGCGGATGATATTCTTTAAATTAAGGACGGGAATCATCAAAAAACATGACCTGCGTTCAGCTAGCTCACTTAGAGAAGCAGGTGGAGTGTAGCACTGCTAGTCTGCAACATACTGAAGCAGAATGAGTAACGCCAGCCAAGGATTCTAAAATATTATCAAAATTAATTCATGAAAACATGGAGAAGCTGCTGATGTTGTGTTTGACACAGAAGCAGCTGGTAGGAGTTATCGTAGAAGTCTGTGCATTACTATTACATGACTTCAAAAAATTACTGTAGTTGTCAGTACTACATTTTATCTCTTTTATTTTGCATGTTACATATCAAATGAGTGACGTTTTGGGGAGCCTATCACTGATTGAATTGATTTCAATTCCTTTCAATGACTGATACCCCATCCATCCATTTTCTACCACTTGTCCCTATTGGGGTTGCAGGGGGTGCAGGAGCCACAGCTGCATTTGGCCGGAAGGCGGGGTACACCCTGGAAAAGTCACTACTTCATGGTAGGGCCAACACAGATCGACAGCCTACTCAGTGGCCTAATGGTTAGAGCAGGGGTCACCAACCTTTTTGAAACCAAGAGCAACTTCTTGGGTACTGATTAATGCGAGGGGCTACCAGTTTGATACACACTTAAATGATGGCGGCGCCCGGACGGGCTGCGACACTGCGGTGCTGTTGCTAAAGATGGAACATTTGGCGGAAATGCCGGACAGTTCTGCAGACTTCATGGCTGGCTCGCATCGTGGTCACTCCGTGATCACGTACGACCGCCAGACACTTCTGGATATGGACATATCGGGCCGTTTTGGACTGATAGACGCGGGCGTGCTAAACATGCTAACTAGCATGGGGATACGTCGGCGGCTACATCCAGCGGCCTGTGAAGCAGGGGAGTCTAGTAGCAGCGGGGGCCGTCTACGGAGCAGACGCCAGCGGTGTGATCGGAAACGCGGATGTCGAGCGGGGCTAAAAACAAAGCAGAAGGCTAATCCCCACAGAACACCACTTCCCTCCACCCTGAAGACGGATTTAAATAAAGGATGCGAGACTACTGGTCTGGGTAAGGAGTCAGTTAAATTAGAACAAGTTTTTTCTGCTTTGAGTGTTTCAGAGTTGGACATGTGTTTTACTGAGGTGGCTAACTATGATGCGTGCAGTTTATCAAAGCAACAAACAAACAATCGGAAAATCCCCGTTACTGAGGAGGCTAACCATGATGCGTGCAGTTTATCAAAGCAACAATCAAACAATCGGAACATTCCCGTCGTATCAATTCCTAGATATGGTCGTAATTATACTGAATGCACTGGGCATAATAAACACAACATTATTAATATTGCTACTACGGATAATTTGATCAAAAATTCCCTAAAACAGCCCACTACCTATAATATAGGTTTTTTAAACATAAGATCATTGTCTCCTAAAACGTTGTTAGTTAATGATATCATCAGAGACAACAATCTTAACGTCATCGGTCTCAATGAAACCTGGCTTAAACCAAACGACTTTTTTGCGCTAAATGAGGCATGTCCTCCTAACTTTACACATGCGCATATTGCCCGTCCGCTTAAAAGGGGTGGGGGGGTCGCACTAATATACAACGAAAACTTTAACCTTAGTCCTAACATAAATAATAAATATAAATCGTTTGAGGTGCTTACTATGAGGTCTGTCACACCGCTGCCTCTACACCTGGCTGTTATCTACCGCCCCCCAGGGCCCTGTTCGGACTTTATCAATGAATTCTCAGAGTTCGTTGCTGATCTAGTGACACACGCCGATAATATAATCATAATGGGGGACTTTAATATCCATATGAATACCCCATCAGACCCACCGTGCGTAGCGCTCCAGACTATAATTGATAGCTGTGGTCTCACACAAATAATAAATGAACCCACGCATCGCAACGGTAATACGATAGACCTAGTGCTTGTCAGGGGTATCACCGCTTCCAAAGTTACGATACTCCCGTATACTAAAGTATTGTCCGATCATTACCTTATAAAATTCGAGGTTCAGACGCATGTTCGTCAAACTAATAATAATAATAACTGCTATAGCAGCCGCAACATTAATACGGCCACAACGACAACTCTTGCTGACCTACTGCCCTCGGTAATGGCACCATTCCCAAAGTATGTGGGCTCTATTGATAACCTCACTAACAACTTTAACGACGCCCTGCGCGAAACCATTGATAACATAGCACCGCTAAAGTTAAAAAAGGCTCCAAAAAAGCGCACCCCGTGGTTTACAGAAGAAACTAGAGCTCAGAAATTATTATGCAGAAAGCTGGAACGCAAATGGCGCACGACTAAACTTGAGGTGCACCATCAAGCATTTAGTGATGGTTTAATAACTTATAAACGCATGCTTACCTTAGCTAAAGCTAATTATTACTCAAATCTCATCCACCGTAATAAAAACGATCCTAAATTTTTGTTTAGTACGGTAGCATCGCTAACCCAACAAGGGACTCCTTCCAGTAGCTCCACCCACTCAGCTGATGACTTTATGCAATTCTTTAGTAAGAAAATTGAAGTCATTAGAAAGGAGATTAAAGACAATGCGTCCCAGCTACAACGGGGTTCTATTAACACTGACACGATTGTATATACGGCGGATACTGCCCTCCAAAATAGTTTCTCTCGTTTTGAGGAAATAACATTAGAGGAATTGTTACAACGGGTAAATGGAATAAAACAGACAACATGTTTACTTGACCCTCTTCCTGGGAAACTGATCAAGGAGCTCTTTGTATTATTAGGTCCATCAGTGCTAAATATTATAAACTTATCACTTTCCTCGGGCACTGTTCCCCTAGCATTCAAAAAAGCGGTTATTCATCCTCTTCTTAAAAGACCTAACCTCGATCCTGACCTCATGGTAAACTACCGACCGGTGTCTCACCTTCCCTTTATTTCAAAAATCCTCGAAAAAATTGTTGCGGAGCAGTTAAATGAACACTTAGCGTCTAACAATCTATGTGAAACCTTTCAATCCGGTTTCAGGGCAAATCACTCGACGGAGACAGCCCTCGCAAAAATGACTAATGATCTATTGCTAACGATGGATTCTGATGCGTCATCTATGTTGCTGCTCCTCGATCTTAGCGCTGCTTTCGATACCGTCGATCATAATATTTTATTAGAACGTATCAAAACACGAATTGGTATGTCAGACTTAGCCCTGTCTTGGTTTAACTCTTATCTTACTGATAGGATGCAGTGTGTCTCCCATAACAATGTGACCTCGGACTACGTTAAGGTAACGTGTGGAGTTCCCCAGGGTTCGGTCCTTGGCCCTGCACTCTTCAGCATCTACATGCTGCCGCTAGGTGACATCATACGCAAATACGGTGTTAGCTTTCACTGTTATGCTGATGACACCCAACTCTACATGCCCCTAAAGCTGACCAACACGCCGGATTGTAGTCAGCTGGAGGCGTGTCTTAATGAAATTAAACAATGGATGTCCGCTAACTTTTTGCAACTCAACGCCAAAAAAACGGAAATGCTGATTATCGGTCCTGCTAGACACCGAACTCTATTTAATAATACAACTCTAACATTTGACAACCAAACAATTAAACAAGGCGACACGGTAAAGAATCTGGGTATTATCTTCGACCCAACTCTCTCCTTTGAGGCACACATTAAAAGCGTTACTAAAACGGCCTTCTTTCATCTCCGTAATATCGCTAAAATTCGCTCCATTCTGTCCACTAAAGACGCTGAGATCATTATCCATGCGTTTGTTACGTCCCGCCTCGACTACTGTAACGTATTATTTTCGGGTCTCCCCATGTCTAGCATTAAAAGATTACAGTTGGTACAAAATGCGGCTGCTAGACTTTTGACAAGAACAAGAAAGTTTGATCACATTACGCCTGTACTGGCTCACCTGCACTGGCTTCCTGTGCACTTAAGATGTGACTTTAAGGTTTTACTACTTACGTATAAAATACTACACGGTCTAGCTCCATCCTATCTTGCCGATTGTATTGTACCATATGTCCCGGCAAGAAATCTGCGTTCAAAAGACTCCGGCTTGTTAGTGATTCCCAAAGCCCAAAAAAAGTCTGCGGGCTATAGAGCGTTTTCCGTTCGGGCTCCAGTACTCTGGAATGCCCTCCCGGTAACAGTTCGAGATGCCACCTCAGTAGAAGCATTTAAGTCTCACCTTAAAACTCATTTGTATACTGTAGCCTTTAAATAGACTCCCTTTTTAGACCAGTTGATCTGTTGTTTCTTTTCTTTTTCTTCTATGTCCCACTCTCCCCTGTGGAGGGGGTCCGGTCCGATCCGGTGGCCATGTACTGCTTGCCTGTGTATCGGCTGGGGACATCTCTGCGCTGCTGATCCGCCTCGACATCTCTGCGCTGCTGATCCGCCTCCGCTTGGGATGGTTTCCTGCTGGCTCCGCTGTGAACGGGACTCTCGCTGCTGAGTTGGACCCGCTTTGGACTGGACTCTCGCGACTGTGTTGGATCCATTGTGGATTGAACTTTCACAGTATCATGTTAGACCCGCTCGACATCCATTGCTTTCCTCCTCTCTAAGGTTCTCATAATCATTATTGTCACAGACGTCCCACTGGATCATTATTGTCACCGATGTCCCACTGGGTGTGAGTTTTCCTTGCCCTTATGTGGGCCTTGTGCAGCCCTTTGAGACACTAGTGATTTAGGGCTATATAAGTAAACATTGATTGATTGATTGATTGATTAAATAAATTGCCAGAAATAGCCAATTTGCTCAATTTACCTTTAATAAATAAATCTATATATATTAAAAAATGGGTATTTCTGTCGTACACTTTCTTTCCTTTTATGGACGTTTTTTTGTAGAGAATAAATTATGAAAAAAAACACTTAATTGAACGGTTTAAAAGAGGAGAAAACACAAAAAAAATGAAAATTTAATTTAAAAACAAAGTTTATCTTCAATTTCGACTCTTTAAAATTCAAAATTCAACCCAAAAAAATTAAGAGAAAAACTAGCTAATTCGAATCTTTTTGAAAAAATTAAAAAAAGAATTTGTGGAACATCTTTAGTAATTTTTCCTGCTTAAGATTAATTTTAGAATTTTGATGACATGTTTTAAATAGGTTAAAAAACACTTTGAAATAAGATTTAAATTTTATTCTACAGATTTTCTAGATTTGCCAGAATAATTTTTTTGAATTTTAATCATAATAAGTTTGAAGAAATACTTTACAAATATTCTTCATTGAAAAAACAGAAGCTAAAATTAAGAATTAAATTAAAATGTATTTATTATTCTTTACAATAAAAAAATAAATTTACTTGAACATTGATTTCAATTGTCAGGAAAGAAGAGGAAGGAATATAAAAGTTAAAAAGGTATATGTCTTTAAAAATCATAAAATAATTTTTAAGGTTGTATTTTTTCTCTAAAATTGTTTTTCCGAAAGTTCTAAGAAGCAAAGTAAGAAAATAAATGAATTTATTTAAACAAGTGAAGACCAAGTCTTTAAAATATTTTCTTGGATTTTCAAATTCTATTTGAGTTTTGTCTCTCTTAAAATTAAAAATGTCGAGCAAAGCGAGACCAGCTTGTTAGTAAATAAATCAAATTTAAAAAATAGAGGCAGCTCATTGGTAAGTGCTGCTATTTGAGCTATTTTTAGAACAGGCCAGCGGGCAACTCATCTTGTCCTTACGGTCTACCTGGTCCCCGTGGGCACCGCGTTGGTGACCCCTGCTTTAGAGAGTCCGCCCTGAGATCAGTAGGTCGTGCGTTCATACCAAAGACTATAAAAATGGGACCCATTACCTCCCTGCTAGGCACTCAGCATCAAGGGTTGGAATTGGGGGTTGAATCACCAAAAATGATTCCCGGGCGTGGGCCACCGCTGCTGCTCACTGCTCCCCCTCACCTCCCAGGGGGTGAACAAGGGGATGGGTCAAATGCGGAGGACAAATTTCACCACACCTAGTGTGTGAGTGTGACTATAATTGCTACTTTAACTTTTTATCAACATTCAACCGATCCCCAAGTGCATGTCTTTGGAGGTGGGAGGAAGCCGGAGTCTTGTCCAGGGTGTACCCCGCCTTCTGCCCGATTTTAGCTGAGATAGGCACCAGCGCCCCCCGCCACCCCAAAGGGAATAAGCGGTAGAAAATGGATGGCTCGATGGAGGAAGCCGGAGTGGGAACCCACGCAGTCACGGGGAGAACAAACACACTCCACAAAGAAAGACCCTGAACCTGGGGATCGAATCCAGGACCTTCGTATTGTGAGGCACACGCACTAACCCCCATAGGACGGGCGGTATGTCTGACGCTACTTTTCTAAGCATGCGCGGTTTTTGTTTTGTGGTGAGAAAGAATTTGCCATCAATCCCTCGTGGGTGCTCGGCATTGTCCACTGGTGCAATATTAGTTTTTCCAAATATGAGCTGCGTCACAATAAACTGCTATTCTGAGATGCTGTAGTGTGTTGATACAATATTAGTGGGAATGTTCATTCTTCTTCCAGCTGTGGTTGAATCCATGTTGTGGTTTTGCACTGAGCGAGCCTGGACTTGATTACATTGTAATTGGAATTGTTTGAGTCGGGGCCAACAATTTGACGAACGTCTTCTCCATCCATCCATTCATTTTCTACCGCTTGTCCCTTTCGGGGTCACGGGACGTGCTGGAGCCTATGTCAGCTGCATTCGGGCGGAAGGCGGGGTACAACCTTGACAAGTCGCCATCTCATCAGATTGACAGACAACATTCACACTCACATTCACACACTAGGGCAGTGGTTCTTAACCTGGGTTTGATCGAACCCTAATGGGTTCGGTGAGTCGGCCTCAGGGGTTCGGCAGAGCCTCCGCCGCAGCGGTCAAGACAAACCAGAGGCATGAATTGATTAACCTGGACCCCAACTTAATTAAACAAGTTGAAAAATGTATTCGGGTGTTACCGTTTAGTGGCCAATTGTACGGAATATGTACTGTACTGTGCAATCTACTAATAAGTCTCATTCAATCAATCGTATAAATCAGGGGTGTCAAACTCATTTTAGATCAGGGGCCACATGGAGAAAAATCTACTCCCAAGTGGGCTGGACTGGTAAAAGCCCTGCACGATAACTTAAAAATAAAGAGACCTTCAGATTGTTTTCTGAGTTTAAAAATTGAAGAAGCACATTCTGAAAATGTACAATGTTGTTTTTTTACACTTACATGTTGCGGTTAATAGTATTCTATCTTTATTCGTCATTATTTATATTTTCTGAATGAATGATGTGATAATGTTCATCAGTCAACTCAATGGTGTTCATTTTCAATCTATCAAGATAAAAAAATATCCAAATCAAATTACAGTATGCCATGTATGTATTGATTGATTGATTGATTGATACTTTTATTAGTAGATTGCACAGTTCAGTACATATTCCGTAGAATTGACCACTAAATGGTAACACCCGAATAAGTTTTTCAACTTGTTTAAGTCGGGGTCCACGTTAATCAATTCATGTAGTTTGATCATTTTCCTCAATTGATGTACTTATAGCGTATGGTTTATTTTGTACATATGTACCATCATCCAGAGATACAAAAAATTGCTATTGCAATATCCAGTAGACACATGGAGAAGAGATGTTTATTTCATTCAAAACTTTTAGGTTAATTTGTATACTTAGCAAACTCATCCCGCGTGCCAGACAAAACCTGTTCGCGGACCCTGGTATAAATAAAACCCCTTAGTATCTGTACTGTGAAGTTGAAATTTGATTGACAATAAAAAGAAAGTCTAAGTATTATGGATACCCCCAAACAATGTTCCCTCAGATTTTTCCATCTGATTTGCAAGTGTGTAATTTGCTGTGAGTTCATGCACTGTTTTGGTTTTGTTCTTTGAACAAGATGATGTTCATGCACGGTTCATTTTCTGCACTAATAAAAAAACCAAACATAACTTTGTCCTGAAGTTGAAGAAAAAAAAATAGATATTTTTCCCTAAAGAAGGGAATGTGGATATGAAACTGGTGGGGTTTGGTACCTCCAACAAGGTTAAGAACTACGGCACTTGGGCCAATTTAGTATTGCCAATCAACCTATCCCCAGGTGCATGTCTTTGGAGGTGGGAGGAAGTACCTGGAGGGAACCCACGCAGTCTCGGGGAGAACATGCAAACTCCACACAGAAAGATCCCGAGCGCAGGGTCGTACCCAGGACCTTCCTATTGTAAGGCACAATCACTAACCCCTCTTACACCGTGCTGCCCACAAACCTCGTCTATTGTCTGGATATGTCATGGCGTAGCACATGGGTGTCAAACTCTGGCCCGCGGGCCAAATTTGGCCCGCCGTGTAATTTCATTTGGCCCTTGAGGCAATATCCAATTAACATTAGGACTGGCCCGCCGGTATTATACAGCGGCGGTGCCGCTGTAACACCGCATTCACCGCTTATACTCATCCTTGCCAACCCTCCTGATTTTTCAGGGAAACTTCCGAAGTTCAGTGCCCCTCCCGAAAATTTCCCAGGGCAACCATTCTCCCGAATTTCTCCCCGGACAACAATATTGGGGTCGTGCCTTAAAGGTGCTGCCTTTAGCGTTCTCCACAACCTGTCGTTACGTCCGCTTTTCCTCTATACATACAGCATGCCGGCCAAGTCACATAGTATATGCAGCTTGTACACACACACACAAAAGTGAATGAATTGATTAATGTGGACCCCGACTTAAACAAGTTGAAAAACTTATTCGGGTGTTACCATTTAGTGGTCAATTGTACGGAATATGTACTGTACTGTGCAATCTACTAAAAAGTATCAATCAATCAATCAATCAATCAATCAATGCAACTCATACTTGATCAACAGCCTTACAGGTCACACAGAGGGTGGCCGCATATACAACTTTAACACTGTTACAAATATACGCCACACTGTGAATCCACACAAAACAAGAATGACAAACACATTTCGGTAGAACAACCGCACCGAAACACAACATGAACACAACAGAACAAATACCCAGAAACCCTTGCAGCACTAACTCTTCCGGGACGCTACAATATCCACCCCCGCCACCACCAAACCACGCCACCCCCAACCCCAACCACCTCATTGTTATTTTATTTAAAAATGTATTAGCTAATGGAAAAATTTAATGTTGATATTTACTTCAGAAGGCTGCAAATAGAAAAGAGGCATTACATTTTTTATTTACATTTTATTTCTGTGATGTTTTTTCGTTTGTTTTTGAAAGCTGATTTTGCACTATCAGGTTATATAAGCGTTGTTAAAGCAAATCAGTGCAGCAAACTGAGCAATAACGTTTTATTCATTCACTTTCTCTTGCTACTTCAAGGGTTGAATGTTTGATTCATTCCTTATTGTTATTTTACTTTCAGATTTATATTTGGCTTGTAGAAAAAGTTTATTTGTATATTTACCTCAGAAGGCTGCAAATAGAAAAGAGGCATTCAATTTCTATTTACATTTTACTTGATCTGCCATTGATATTTTTTAATTATTGTTATTATTATTTGAAACTCGATTTTGCATGTCACTATAAAGTCATATAAGCCTTGCTTGTTCAGTATTCAATGCAAAACTTGTTTGAGTCCCTATTAAAAGGTTAATTTGTTCAACCTTGGCCCACGGCTTTGTTCAGTTTTAAATTTTGGCCCACTCTGTTTTTGAGTTCGACACCCCTGGCGTAGCATGACAGCAAAAGTTATGTTTGTGTGTCGAAGTATAATTAGAGTGATAAACACGCTTTTTAAATCACTTTGCAGCTGCGTCTCGAATGGAATCCATAAATGTTTTTGTAATTGTGCGCATGTTGGAAATAAAGTCCAACTAATGTGCTGACGCGCACACGCGCGCAGCAGAACAGGCAGCGCGGGGACACGCGGGGGGCGTGGCCTCCTCGCAGGAGGAGTAAATAGAGCTTTTGCACGCTTGTGCGCGACTCTGAGAATCACAGCGTCTCTGCACACCGGTACCGGCACGTCTGCACCGGCACAGCACAGCCCCGAAACCTGTGGAGCAGTCGGGACGGCTTGTTTGCAATATTCCGGTAAGCTTCATTCTCTCTTTCTCATCTTTCTTCGTCGCCGTTTGCTCCGCGATGAATGGCAAATAGCATGCACGCGGTGGCCGCTGGGGGCCACAGGTGTGCTGCTGTGCACCACATCCTCGGCGTTGTAGGGAAGGAGGACGTGTGCATGTTGTTGTAAAGCAGCTGAGACATCCTCAAAGAGGGGACTCAGCTGTCCGAAGAGACAAAGGTAGGTGTTTGTCTTCTGCTGGGCTGCAAAAGTCCCAATAGTACAAGCCAAGGTGTCCCTCGAGGGACACCGTGCTGACATGATCATGTCTGCACACTAAAATACATTTGCTGTCTTAAACAGTTACAAAAAACATATATGTACTTGATAAAATGATTGTAATTTACTGTATTTCCATGAATTGCCGCCGGGGCGCTAATCAATTTAAAACCCTCTTCTCACTCCTGCGCTTACCAAAGGCATGCGGTAAAAGTAAGCATGCGCTAATTATTTTAAAATCTCTTCTCACTGCGGCACTTACCAAAGGTATGCAGTAAAAAAATGAGTGTGATGTAAGCTTGGACCTTAAATCCTACTGAATAGCTCTTTATCTTCTTCCCTTTATGCGATTTCAAATTACCGGTATTGAAATCACCCTCCTCCATTTTGAAAATGATGACAGGGGAAGTGTCACTCGTGACGTCACCAGTTTGACCAGGCGGTAATACTAAGCATGCGCTAATTATTTTGGGAAGCGTGTTTGACCCGGCAGTAGTTCAAGGCAGGCGCATACTATATGCCCGGCGGCAATTCAAGGAAATACGGTAGCTGTTATTTGTATCCATTTTCATGTATTTATAAACTATATAGAATATAGTTGAACATTATTCAGCACGGTGGGAGAGGGGTTAGTGCATGTGCCTGACAATACGAAGGTCTGAGTTCAAACCCGGGCTGGGGATTTTTCTGTGTTGAGTTTGCATGTTCTCTCCATGACTGCGAAGGTTTTCCTCTGGGTACTTCGCCTTCCTCCCTCCTCCAAAGACATGCACCTGGGGATAGGTTGATTGGCAACACTAAAATTGGCCCTAGTGTGTGAATGTGAGTGTGAATGTTGTCTGTCTATCTGTGTTGGCCCTGTGATGAGGTGGCGACTTGTCCAGGGTGTACACCGCCTTCCGCCTGAATGTAGCTAAGATAGGCTCCAGCTCCCTCCGCGACCCCGAAAGGGACAAGCGGTAGGAAATGGATGGATTAATGATTCTTTCCAAAGATTTGGTTCTGATCTGAAAGATGTTTGTCCATCATGTCTGCACACAAAGGCAAACATGCATTCATTATACCAGTGGTTCTCAAATGGGGGTACGCGTACCCCTGGGGGTACTTGAAGGTATGCCAAGGGGTACGTGAGATTTAAAAAAAAATATTCTAAGAATAGCAACAAATCAAAAATCCTTTTATAAATATATCTATTGAATAATACTTCAACAAAATATGAATGTAAGTTCATAAACTGTAAAAAGAAATGCAACAATACAATATTCAGTGTTGACAGCTAGATTTTTTTTGGACATGTTCCATAAATATTGATGTTAAAGATATCTTTTTTTGTGAAGAAATGGTTAGAATTAAGTTCATAAATCCAGATGCAACACTACTACAATTTCCAAAGAGGGCACTCAAAGTTGATGATTACTTCTATGTGTAGAAATCTTTATTTAGAATTGAATCACTTTTTTATTTTTCAACAAATGTTTTGTTATTTTTATATCTTGTTCTCATACTTCAAGAAAGACCACTACAAATGAGCAATATCTTGCACTGTTATACAATTTAACAAATTAGAAACTGATGACATAGTGCTTTATTTTACTTCCTTATCTCTTTTTTTCCCACCAAAAATGCTTTGCTCTGATTAAGGGGTACTTGAATTAAAAAAATGTTCACAGGGGGTACATCACTGAAAAAAGGTTGAGAACCAATGCATTATACCATTCTTCAAAACAATATTTGACATTATTAATTGTATCAATTACAGATCAATGGTTCTCAAACATTTTTCACCAAGTACCACCTTGGAAAAACTTAGCCTTCCAAGTACAAACATTAAAATACAGTAGTGTGGTAGGCCTGTGTATTGATTAAAAAGAAGGCAGAAGTTTTATTTAACACCTTTCTTTAATATTTTTTTTTATATTGCACTTTAACATTACACACAGATTGAACTGTAACACTGTTTGAAGATAGAAAAATAAAACGCTGTACATTAACCATGTGATTTTTATTTATTTATTTTTATTTTTTTTTGGCGTGCCAGTAGATAGAGCCAAAAACATGGACTTTGGGATAGGTTGATTGGCAACACTAAATTGGCCCTAGTGTGTGAATGTGAGTGTTAATAAGATTATATTATGAATAAAATAGAAAAATAGGAAAAAAAAAGATTTTGATCATGTAATGCAATTAAAATGCAAAAATAATGACAGCAAACCAAATAAAAGCCAATTTAAGGACAGTTGTGATGTTATCCATAACTACTGAGCACCATCGGAGTTCAACAGTCTAACACAGTGGTCTGCAACCCGTGGCTCTGGAGCCACATGCGGGTCTTCCATGTCACCGCCGTGGCTCCCTTTGGCTTTGAAACAAAATGTCAGCAAATAATGGTTACTTAATTAATTACATTTATTTAGTTATTTTTAATCTAACTGTTGTTATTTTTGGAGAGTTCTGGTATCTAGGGGTGTAACGGTTTTACAAACATTTCGGTTCGGTACGTATCTCGGTTTATAGGTCACGGTTCGGTTCATTTTCAATACAGTAAGAAAACCACAAAATACAAATTTTTGGGCTATTTATTTACCAAATTTGTAAACAATGGCTTTATCCTTTTAACTTTGGGAACTCTATAATAATTCTGCCCACGTTAATCCACATTAAACTGCTTCAAGTTGTTGCTTTGATTAAATAAAATGACAAAACCTTTCTTCTACATATAAAAAGTCCAACATTAAACAGTTTCAAGTCAACTCGTCATGCTTAATTTATTACAGCATTTGGGAAGCCTGTAGTTGACTTTTATTATGCAAATGTTATATTGTTGTCAAAATGTAATAACAGGGACCCTGCCATTCAAAACTAGGCTGGTACATTACTAATGATTGATATAACTATAGCTAAACAACTAGTACAATAGCAATAGGAGAGACTATTCATCCCTGAAACAAGTGAAATAACAGACAGACAGGACTTGGCTGCCCCTAACACACACACACACACGCACACACACACACTTAGCAAAATGAGCTAACGTTACGCTAAATGCTAATTAGCCTTCACCTCAAGCCAGAACTACGAACGAGCTGAGCTGCAGTTTAAGTTTCTAGAAGGTCAACGGGCTCATAGTAGTAGTTGCGACTGGGAAATGTTTTTTATCATTTGGGGAGAGTACAATGTCCGCTGCTAAACACATATCTGCTCGACGCTGAAGCATTGACAACGTGTTCTGAATACGCACTGCTGATAGGCTTTTTATGTAACCAATCAGATGGTTGTGTGGGCGGGGACAATGCTGGGTGCTCACTGCTCAGACAGAGGCAGAAAGCAGAGCAACTTGTTAAGACTTTAGCTTAAAAACTCGTTCGATACACCTCCGAACCGGACCAAACCCCCGTAACGAAACGGTTCAATACAAATACACGTACCGTTACACCCCTACTGGTATCTTATCATATGGTCATAAAACATTTTGATTTATTGTCAAAGGTAGGTAGGTAGGTCTTTATTGTCATTGCACAAGTACAATGAAACTTTGTTTTCAGCACAAACCCGATCAAGATTAGACAAACAAACAGTGTACAGGGTGAGAGAACAGGAACGCTAACTGGCCGCCAGAAGGTGCCCCGTAAAAGATAGGAAAAAGGTAAACGCTGGGGAAAGTGTGAGTTAAAAAATACAATCTGGACTGGTCTCCTAAGAGGTCCCCAGTCTGGAGTGGGAAAAAACCTCCATAGCAAAGCACATATACATGTTACAACATATATCTTGAGAGTTGCAACAGAGGGGAGGGAGTGGGAGCTACGATGGCAGGCTGCAGCTCTTCAGGCACTGCCCAGCCGTCCATCAACCCTAAGGGATTCACGTATGTCACAGCCCCTGTGCGTCATCTCTTGATGCCAAGCAATTGTATTGTTTTTAGCGGTCAACACCCGGTAAGCTTGCAATGGCCTGATCAAAAAGAAGAGACATTTCTGATGAAAATAGAAAATTTAATGCTTCATGGACAGATTAATTTGTTTTCATTGATGACGAGGTTGTTCTTTTCCCTTTTTAGTCAAATGAATTATGCTGTAGTTGTATGCGTTCAGAATATTGGCGCGACTTGATTTTTTAAAAATTCATTAATAAGAGAAGGACCAGTGTATTTCTTTTGAATGTTAAAAATACTTTGGTGATTTTCTTTTACCCAGGAATAAAATGTGAATTGTTGTCAAGTGTTTCATTTCATAAATTCTATAGCATTCGTGTAACGAAACTATAAGTGGTGTTATCGTCAGGAATCAAACAGAGTTTGCGGCTCTAGTTGGGTTTTATTTGGGGGGAAATGGGCTCAAATAGCTCTTTGTATGCTGAAGGTTGCCGACCCCTGGTCTAACAGCTTCTGGATAGAAGCTGTTCCTCAGTTTGGTGGTCCTACTCCGTATGCTCTTCAGCCTCCTACCTGCTGGGGGGTGATCAAAGAGAGGGTGTGCAGTGTGTGTGGGACCCTTGGTGATGCAGACACACCTTTCTCTGCATCTACTGATGAAGTTGTCCGTGGAGGTAGGAAGGAGTTTCCCCACGACTTTCATGAGTAGCTTTTACCACAGTCTGCATCGCCTTCATCTTTTTAACCATTCAGCTGCTGTTCCACGCCGTTATGCTGGTGCTCATGGTGCTCTGCACTACACACCTGTAGAAGCTCCCTAGGATGTAGCTCCTTCGTGCCTCTGCAACTTCCTACGGAAATAGAAAACTGGTGTGCCTACTTGATCAGACAGGAAGTGTTGTGGCTACAAGTGAGGTCCCTGGATTGATGAACCCCAAGATACTGAAAGCTGGGGACCACTTCGACAGCTGCTGCTCCGATGTGTAGGGGGAAAGGACGGTTACTGAGTTTCCTGAAGTCCACCACTATCTTGTTAGTGTTTTTTAGATTGATGCAAAGGTTGTTGCAGTACCTCTCTGTACTCTGACTCCTTAATCTGGCGGCTGTGTCGTTCATGAACTTCACAATATTACAGCTGGGGTGTATAGCACTGCAGTCTTAGTTCAGTAGTGTGAAGAAGAGTGGGCTCAGCACACAACTCTGGGGGAGCCAGTGCTGCGGGTGATAGAAGAGGAGACATTGTTTTGTATGCTGACAGTCTGTGGTCTGTCGGTCAGAAAGACCCAGTTTCCCAGTGTGGGGGACTGGGTTCATAGCGTGTTCTTCTTTACCAAGGTCTGTGGGATGATGTTGTGGAAGACAGGGTGAGGGCTCCTGTGTCAATAGCCATTCGGACTTGTCACTGTGGAGTTTTTTGGTACAGTAATGATGGATGCTGTCTTTAAGCAGGTTGGAACAGAAGATTGCTGGAGCGAGGTGTTAAAAATGTTCGTTAACACCCCAGTCAGTTGGTGGGCACAGTCCTTCAGTACCCGCTATGGAATGTTGTCTGGGCATGTGGCTTTGCAGGGCCTTCCTCACATCTGCTGGGGTTACTCTGAAAAGATTGTCATCAGGCGGTTGGTTATGTGAGTCTGGCACTAGGATTGTTGTTGCACGGGTCATTAAAGCGGGCATTTCACAGGTTGAGGGCATCTGGCAGGGAGGGGTCCTTAGGGTAGTGTGCACCCTGGTTGTAGTGAGTACTCACTTGATGCCCTTCGACATGTGCCGAGGATCATTGGAGGTAAAGTGACCCTGGATCTTTTGTGACTATAAGGCTGTAGCCCTTTTAATGCCCACTGTCTTCTTGCTGCCCCGTGTGTTCATTCTTTGTCTGACCTGAAAGTGTCATCTGTAGTCTTCTGCAGTGCTCTCAAGTCTGCTTTCAACCAGGGCTTCTGGTTCAAGGTGACCGTGATGTGTAGAAATATTCCTACAGGTCCACTTCTCCATCCTGTGTGGCTGCTGCTCCGAACATCCGCCAGTATGTGCCCTGCAAGCCATCCTGGAGCACAGAGGCTGCATCCCGGGGCCACACAGGGACACTACTCGCTCTGGGTCTGGAGCGTTTCACCAGAGGACAGTAGGCAGGGGTCAACCAAACGGGCATGTTGAAGTCATTGAGGTTATTCCCTTGTTTGGGAATTATGACATGCTTGTGGAATCTCGAATGGGTTTGCGACAGTTTTACATGGTAAAATAATTAATCGTATAATGTGATTTTTCATGAATTACTTGGAGTTATCAGTTGCAACCTGCAGCTTTCTTTTTTGGTTAATTTCAAAATCTTAATTAAAACGAAAAACAACAACAAAAGTTGTCTAATTTGCACAAATCGCGCAAAACTTGTGCAAAAAACAACAACATGAAAAGCAAAACAGATATGTTTAAAAATATGAGTAAACTTTTCTCTGTGGCTTTTTGTTATTTTGTTTGAAGAAAAAACAATTCCCACATAAGATTTCAGATGCTATTCCAAATGTGGCAATAACTGTAT